>NC_133325.1:54660725-54855725 GCF_042186555.1 Aquarana catesbeiana
TTGAAAGTGAAAAGTAAAAAATAAAAATCCTAAATTTTTGGGCGGTCCCTAGAAATAGTAGATGGAAAATCTTCCAATGAGGACACTAGTGATCTGGGGGGCTCCAAGAGATTACCTTAAAGCGGAGGTTTGCTGAGAAAAAAATATTAAAAGCCAGCGGCTACAAATACTGCAGCTGCTGACTTTTAATATATGGACACTTACCTGTCCAGGGAGCCCGCGGTGTCGGCAGCCGAAGCCGATCCGTCCTTCAGCTCTTGGCTGCTACCGCCGCCATCCTCGGTAAGGGAATAAGGAAGTGAAGCCGTGCGGCTTCACTTCCTGGTTCCCTACTGCACATGCACAAGTCGTGCTGCACGTCCTCTCAGGTCCCTGCTGTATTCTGTGTCTCACAGAATACATCGGGGGAGGACGGGGTAGGCGGCGGAAGTGGCGTAGGTCACCGCAAGCACCGCAGTGATCTATGCCAGGAAGTGGGAGCAAATACCTGTATTAGACAGGTATCTGCTCCCTCCTCCCCCCCTGAAAGGTGCCAAATGTGACACCGGGGGGGGGGGGGGGGGGGATCCAAAAAGTGGAAATTCCATTTTTTGGGTGGAACTCCACTTTAATTTGCAGCAATTTTCTCTCACTTCCTGTTCAGGATATGGGACAGGAAGTGAAGGGAAACCTCTCAAATGGGATAACAGATGTCAAACTTATAATGATTCCTTACGCCATCCAAAATGAAAAAAAAAAAAAGTTTTGTGCATACAGTAGTATTTTAAGTGTGTTTGAATGCCGTGTTTGGTGGGGGTATCCCAAAGAAAAGAAAAAAACAAAAAAAAAAAACACAAAAAAAAAAAAAAACAAACAAACACAAAAAATAAAATAAAACAAACAAACAAGCATGCACATTCATATGACATTGCACATTAAGCATTAAAAGTGCTAAAAGCATTGCCAATTACAGGCTTCAGCTTCCATTTCAGAGACTCTCGGGAGAAGGAAGTGACTGCTGACAATATTCCCGGGACAGCTCATTAGTGAGGGCCGAGGGCACACAATGTACAGCCGTAAACGGAAAGGGGCGAAAAGCCTTTTAGATATTGGTATTTGGTTGCTGATTTTAAAAGGGCTGGAATCAGACTAAAAATGGATGTAAACACGAAATAATTTAGTTTTAAGCCCAGTGACAAAAAAAAAAAAAAAAAAAAAAGAAAAAGAAATAAAAAGTCATTGTTTTCCATTCTTTGTTACACCCAGTTGCTGCTGGTCCCCTGTGGCCACTTTACAGCTTTATTTTCATATGCACCCCAGTGACGGCTGCTTCAAGATGGATTTCCTGATGGTGACAACAGTAGACTTTGAACAGCCACTTTGACAGGTGGACATCTCTGGGGGCACAATGGAGAGATGGACAGAGCGTTACCCTCCTTTACCAGTGTCTGAACAAGGGGCTTCATGTGAAGCATTATATAATGTTTTAAAGCAGTTGTAAACCCCCCCCCCCAAAAAAAAAACAAAAAACAAAACCAAAAACAAAAAAAACACAACACCTGTAAGACAAAAGGCATAATGAGCTAGTATGGATCGCATACTACTAGCTCATTACAAATTGCCTTAGAACGAAGCTCTCTCAGCGGCGCCCGCACACCGCTGAGACAGCTGGCATTTTCCCCGGAGTTTCTTCCGGGGTTCGTGGGCTCCGGTGCTGTGGTTGGCCGGACCTGCAATGACGTCCCTCTCATGCATGCACACGGAAGCTGCCGGCTATGACACAGGGTCATAAAAAAAAAAAAAAAAAAAACGGTGCCGACAGCCGTTTCTTTGATGACGTCGGCGTATATAGTAAATATCTACTAAGTGGTGCAAGTTTAGGAGATATTTACAGTACATACAGTTAAGCCTTACTATAGGCTTACCTGTAGGTACAAATAAAAAAGGAAGACATTACTTACGATTTAATGAAAGCTGTGAATTAAAAGATAACCAAAAAGGACTTGAAATTATAATAAAACACAAGCTTCGATGAGATTTTAGTGATTGGGTTTCCATCTACTTTAAAAAGGAGACGTACGGCCAGAGCTCGTTTGGCTGTACTTCTGCTGTGGATCACAGGAGTGCAGTTCGTTCGGCACTCCTGTGACCCGTTTTCAGCTGACGTCACAGAGCCGGTCCAGGCTC
The DNA here is from genome assembly GCF_042186555.1 of Aquarana catesbeiana. Lineage (NCBI taxonomy): Eukaryota > Metazoa > Chordata > Amphibia > Anura > Ranidae > Aquarana > Aquarana catesbeiana. The sequence continues at coordinate 54,662,892 of NC_133325.1, forward strand.
AGGAAAGATTGTGACCATATGGTCGGGATCTGCCCAGAAGTCTGGACCGGCAACCTGGCTCAGTCTGTCAGTGATCCGCTGAGAGCCTAAGCCAGTGGGGGGCAGAGCAGAGAGAGCGGTGACTGACAACCAAAGCTCTCTGCTCAGGGAGCTGTGAGAACCGAGCGATCAGTGGTGTTTGATCACTCGGTTCTCAGCCTTAGAGCAGGCATCCACCTAGGTAAGTATGATTTGTAAAACAAAAAAAAAAAAAAAACCCTATACTTCTTTTAACCACTTACCGACTGTCTAACTGTAAATATACATCATTACCTTGACATTAAATACCAGAGTTATGATAGCAGCTACTAGCCATAACCCCGGTATATTTATTCACAGCAGGCAGCCAGCTTTCATACAAAAGCAGTCTCAGTGGCGGGTCTTCCGTGAAATCACTTTTATAGGGCTGCGGGAGAGGTGGTCTTTCCAGTGCCATCGGTAACCTGGTGCGGCCGATCGTTAGGCAGGAAGCCGAGTGAGGGCAAGATAGCCCCCACTTGGCTCTATGCCCTTGGAGGACCGGAGCCATGTCTGACATCCACCTCTCGGATGTGTTTTTTTTAGTCTTTTTTTTTTTTTTTAAAGCAAAAAAAGTAAAAATGTGAGATCTGAGGTCTTTTTGACCCCGGGTCTCTGAAAATAAATAGGACCTGTCATGCTTTTTCTATTACAAGGGATGTTTACATTCCTTGTAATAGGAATAAGCCCTCATGCACACAGGCTGTTAAAAAAACGTTATGAAAACGCCAGTATTTTAGCAGTGATTTTTAGTAAAATAAATAAGGAATAAATAAATAAATAAATAAATAAATAAAATGTAAAAGCACCCTGTCCGAGCTCGCGTGCAGAAGTGACCGCATACACAAGTCGTGCCCGCATATGTAAACAGTGTTCAAACCACGCGTGCAGTATCGCCGCGATCGTTAGAGCGAGAGCAATAATTCTAGCACTAGGCCTCCTCTAACTCTAAACCGGTAACCTGTAAAAATGTTTAAATCGTCGCTTACGGAGATTTTTAAGTTACATGGTAGGTGAGGTTGAAAAAAGACACACGTCAATCAAGTCCATCCTATGCGTGTGATTATATGTTGTATATTCCTGTATGTTGTGGTCATTCAGGTGATTATTTAATAGTTTCTTGAAACTATCAATGCTCCCCACTGAGACCACCGCCTGTGGAAGGGACTTCCACATCCTTGCAGCTCTTACAGTAAGGAACCCTCTACGTAGTTTAAAGGTTAAAGCTCTTTTCTTCTAATTTTAATGAGTGGTCACCTGCCTTGTTAAACTCCCTTCTGCAAAAAAGAATAGATCCCTATTGTGGGGTCACCAGTACGGTATTTGTATATTGAAATCATATCCCCTCTCAAGCGTCTCTTCTCCAGAGAGAATAAGTTCAGTGCTCGCAACCTTTTCTCATAACTAAGATCCTCCAGACCCTTTATTAGCTTAGTTGCCCTTCTTTGTACTCGCTCTATTTCCAGTACATTCTTCCTGAGAACTGGTGCCCCGAACTGGACAGCATACTCCAGGTGCGGCCGGACCAGAGTCTTGTAGAGTGGGAGAATTATCGTTTTATCTCCGGAGTTGATCCCCTTTTTAATGCATGCCAATATTCTGTTTGCTTTGTTCCGTAGTACAGTAGTTTGTTGCCATTCCACGAGTGTGCGCAATTTTAAAGCATGACACGTTACTGGGCTAACTTTACTGTTTTTTTTTTTTAATATATCATGAAAGTGTATTTAAAAAAAAAGGAATAATAATAATGCGTTTCAAAGACCACTGTGCAAATACAGTGCGACAAAAAATATTGCAACAACTGCCATTTTATTCTCTAGGGTCTCTGCTAAAGAAAAAAAAAAAAAACACATCATGTTTGGGGGTTCTGGGTAATTTTCTAGCAAAAAAATACTGATTTTAACGTGTAAACAACAAATATCAAAAATAGGCCTGGTCTTGAAGTGGTTAAACACTTAGAACTTTGCTACTAGCTATGCAGAATGCCAAAAGTGCATCAGCTAATGCTGGAAGTGAAGTGGAAGTGAAGTAACGCATAAAAGAGCCAATCAAAACTCAGTCCAATAAAAGTAAGAAAATTCAGCCTGCTATAGGTTACTGCGTTTAAGAATTAACACATTGAATACGATCTCTAAGTTCCAAAATGACTGTTATAGGATCCCTCTCTAGAGAAGCAGATGTCCTGGTTGCGGGCTGCAAGTCTGACTTAGTGTCCATTTTTAGTACAAGCATTTCCTATGGAGCAGGGATATGCAATTAGCGGACCTCCAGCTGTTGCAGAACTACAAGTCCCATGAGGCATAACAACAGACTGCATGCTGATCCATACAAAAGGCCTGCACAGATGTACACTCTGGGATGTGCGAGGAGGTCTGAGCTTCCCTGAAGGTCTGAGATTCCCTGGAGGATGAAGACAGACCTTCGCACAGGCGTATGGATCGGTACGTCCGTGTGATTTAGACCTTAAAAAAAGGAGGAGATCGTACAGGTAATTATGGCTCACTTTTAACTGGGAGAATAGCACAGCCATTACCTCCAACTTGCTGGTATCTTCTAGACTGTGGTTTTTGGCCCTCACAGTGTCAGACATCAGCATTCTCTGTTCAGAAGGCTCACTGCTTGGGACATCTTGGTCGTCTTCACCACCAAGACAAATAGCTTTCACATCTGGAGGGTTTGTCTTCTGCTCTGGTATACGAGCCACACGGAACCTGGAGAACATATAGGAAGTTATCAAAAGTCTGGAATTATATGAAGTTCTGTAGGCATCAAAAGACACAAGTGCACCATTGCCATAAGCAACTGTAACTTCTTGCTGTAACCTTCCTAGAGCAGGTAAAAAAAAACAAGGCGATAGTGTAGAGAGACTCTAATTTTGGCCGTTCAAAGTCTTTGACGCTACCTATGAATTATTTATATCCTGCTGTGCTGTCCTGGAACTCCATTACTCTGCAGTCCAAACCCAAGTAAGTTCTGTGTCAGTATTCAACGCAGCGGTAGGGGAGAACAGTGAAAGAGTGTAAGTGGGTGTGGGATGCACTTTAATGAGACAGTCTCTTTTCCCACAACAGTCTTTTTAACCGGTTCCCGACCAGCTCACGCACATTTACTTTGGCACAATTGCACCGCTGCGTGAAATCCCGCACATATATAGGGGACCCTTTAAGAGCTGCCAGAGGGCGCACGCCCGCTGCATGGCGGGGGACCCAATGTGCGTGGCCGCGATCGCGTGCACGAGAGCCAGCATGGGGATTTTTGTGTGTAAACACACAAATCCTTGTTCTGTCAGGGGAGAGGAGACACACTGTTTGTTCCTAGTAAGTAGGAACAACAATATGTCTCCTCCCCTAGTCAGTCCTATCCCCATACAGTTAGAACACAGCCAGGGAATACACAATTAACCCCTTGATCACCCCCTAGTGTTAAACCCTTCCCTGCCAGTGACATTTACACAGCAATCAGTGCATATTTATAGCACTGATCTCTGTATAAAATGTCAATGGTCCCAAAAATGCGTCAAAAGTGTCTGATCTGTCCGTCGCAATACCGCTAAAAATCGCAGATCACCGCCATATATATATAAAATTTAAGAAAAAAGCCATAAATCTTTCCCATAGTTTGTAGACACTATAACTTTTGCGCAAACCAATCAATATATGCTTATTGCGATTTTCAATTACCAAAAATATGTAGAAGTTATATATATTGGCCTAAACTGATGAAGAAATTTGTTTTTATAAAACATTTTTGGGGATATTTATTATAGCAAAAAGTAAAAAATATTGTTTTTTTTTTCATAATTGTCGCTCTTTTTCGGTTTATAGCACACATAATAAAAACCGCAGAGGTGATCAAATACCACCAAAAGAAAGCTCTATTTGTGGGGGAAAAAAGGACGCAAATTATGTTTGGGTACAGCATTGCACGACTGCGCAATTGTTAGTTAAAGCAACGCAGTGCCAAATTGTAAAAAGTTCTCTGGTCAGGAAGGGGGTAAAATCCTCCGGGGGTGAAGTGATTAAGTTAGTTTAATGCATAACAACCCCAAATAATGACTGGGTCTCCACCTCAAATTTTATATTTCAGCATTTGTTAGATGCTGAAAAGTAAAGCACATTTTCCAGGTTGATCTGCCATGATTGCACTCTGCTCCCACTTTCTGACTTGCCAAGACCACCAGATTACAGATTGCACTGACCCTGTAGAGTTTAGGGCCTAACAGACACTGACCTGCCCACTAAAAGGATGGTGACTTCCCCAGATCTGGAGTTCTTGAACCCATTTCTGCTGAGTTTCATGTTGTTCGCAGACTGCGATGAGGTAAGTACATTAGGCCATTTCTTCTGGCTGCAGCGAGTGCAGCACATGCCGGAGCGGGACGCCGGGCCCTGGACCGTGTGCAGGTGATGCTGGTGCTTGCAGAGGTTCGGCATCTGAGGGAGGAGGTGCATTCTGCTGAAAGGAGGAAAAGGAAACTGAAGAAATACATTTCACTTGTACACCACATTCCAAAGGCAACAGTGGCATTTATGTTCCAATAAGTTTTAAAAAAGCCACCCCACTGCATATGGCCAGCAGAGGACTGATGGACTGAAGTAGAAAACAGTGGCTCCTTAAGAGAATGTGCTTACCATTTTCAATGTTTATTGGTGGCATATTCCGAAATATATACCATATAATAAAATATTAGTTCTGTGTGGCAACACACCCAATTTCCTGCTGTGAGATTATATATTCTGGTGTTCATGCTGCCTTAAGATGAGAAAGATGGACAGTCCCCCCTCACATCAGTGTCCCCATCAGAGTGTTCCCCCCTCACATCAGTGTCCCCATCAGAGTGTTCCCCCCTCACATCAGTGTCCCCATCAGAGTGTTCCCCCCTCACATCAGTGTCCCCATCAGAGTGTTCCCCCCTCACATCAGTGTCCCCATCAGAGTGTTCCCCCCTCACATCAGTGTCCCCATCAGAGTTCCCCCTCACATCAGTGTCCCCATCAGAGTGTTCCCCCCTCACATCAGTGTCCCCATCAGAGTTCCCCCTCACATCAGTGTCCCCATCAGAGTGTTCCCCCCTCACATCAGTGTCCCCATCAGAGTGTTTCCCCCTCACATCAGTGTCCCCATCAGAGTGTTCCCCCCTCACATCAGTGTCCCCATCAGAGTGTTCCCCCCTCACATCAGTGTCCCCATCAGAGTTACCTCTCTCACATCAGTGTCCCCATCAGAGTTACCCCTCTCACATCAGTGTCCCCATCAGAGTTTCCCTCTCACATCAGTGCCCCCATCAGAGTTCCCCCTCACATCAGTGCCCCCAGAGTTTCCCCCTCACATCAGTGTCCCCATCAGAGTTCCCCTGCCCTCACAGCAGTATCCCCATCAGAGTTCCCCCCTCACATCAGTGTCCCCAACAGAGTTTCTCCCTCACATCAGTGTCCCCATCAAAGTTCCCCCTCGCACATCAGTATCACCATCGGAGTTCCCCATCAGATTTCCCCCCTCACATCAGTGTCCCCATCAGTTTCCCCCTCACATCAGTGTCCCCTCAACATTCACAGGGAGGACAGAACTTCTGATCGGAAGCACAACATCGGTTGCGAATATGTAGGTGGGAACCCGTGCATTGAGAGGGGAGGGGGCTGCGGGCCAGATAAAATCTTGTAGCAGGCCACACGTGGCCCATGGGCCATAGGTTAAAGACCCCTGCACTACACTTCCTTGGAACTAGCCAACATAGCTCAAATTAGACCAAAGAGCAGAATTAGGAAAGCACAAAACATCAGGTATCATCTATGTATTTACATTTTTCTGAGTATAGATAAAATGTCTAAAAACCAACCAGTCTGCCGACCCTTCCTGCATGAATCTCCATCCACCGTGACCCTTCTGCCACAAGCGTCTAGTGGTCACTAGAGATGGCTACAAGAAAGAAAATCTGAAATTTTGGCCATTTTACCTACCGTTGAGGTGACTTGCTTCCTACAGCAGAGATCTGCTTGCTCTGATAATCCTTCAGTAGTTCTTCCAAAGCAACAGCATTTTCTGAGGGAAGGAAGCAGGAAATTTCTCATTTTAGAAGAGGTCAGTGTTGCTCAGTACATGGCCAATTTGTAACAGATAGGGATTACACTGTTTTCCTAGGCTAGGTCTCATTTAACATGCAATAGTGTTTTTTTTTTTTTTTTTTAAATAGTTAAAAAGTATTTCACACTCCCACCAACCTATCAGAGACCTATCATTTCTTTAAACCTCCAGAGCCCCACAACAGGCGCCGTGCCTGCAGCCTGTGCCCCCCTGGGCTGTGCCTGCAACAAGCTTGCAGCCTATGTCCCCCCTCCTGGGCTGTACCTGCAACTAGCTTGCAGTTTGTGCCCCCCCCCCTGGGCTGTACCTGCAACCAGCTTGCAGCCTGTGCCCCCCCCCTGGGCTGTACCTGCAACTAGCTTGCAGCCTGTGCCCCCCCAGGCTGTACCTGCAACCAGCTTGCAGCCTGTGCCCCCCCAGGCTGTACCTGCAACCAGCTTGCAGCCTGTGCCCCCCCCCCCCCCCCCGGGCTGTACCTGCAACTAGCTTGCAGCCTGTGTGGGAAAACAGTTGTTTAAATAAATGGTCTGAACTGGGTCTTAGAGATACCCCAGCAAAAAATCAGTTAACGGTATCTGTTAATCTATCCGTAAAACAAGTGCAACTGCACTAACACGCTAATGTCTACTCAACTAACCAATGAAAGGATTTCTAAATAAAAAAAAAAAAATCCAAGAATCCTTTGTTCTTTTAAACATTGGGCAACAAGTGGCAGATTTAATTTCCTGCTGATCTCCTGAAATTCTAGCCATGGGTGGCCCTGTTGGCACCACTCATCTCAACATAAGGTCGGTTTAAAAATGGACCAAGCCGGGTGGAAAATTATCATATGCAGTTACGGTTTAGGTATTCAGGCAGCCGCAAGTGTCACTGCTGCCTAAATTCAATAGCCGGCAGTGGAGATTTCTCCATCCAGGCCAACAATGTAGTTAGAGGAATCTATTGATTTTCTGGAGACTGCAAGATACAAAAGATAGGAACAAATATTAGCAGCATAGCTGAAATGATGTATAGGAGCCTTTTGCTGTTATACTTGCGTATATAGGCTTGCTACCCTCTATGTAATACACCAAGAATTTCTGCGTGTTTGGCTAGCCTTACATTAGAACACAGATTAAACCACATGTAAAGACAACAATATTCCACTGACCTCTCTTCTCTGTAATAAGACGCACCAGAACCCCGATGGTGTCCTCATTGCCGTTCTCCTCTAATAGGGTGGAGGGGTTAATACCTGCCAATATGTAAACAGGGGAAAATAAATTTCTGCTGCGTCATACATTCTCCTATACAAACAGGATCTTATTTGGCGCTTGTAATCTTATGTCAGCGCAGCACATGGTGTGTGAGCAAAAGGCCACGGGAGCTCATCGCAGCTTAGGCCACCCACAGGCATACACCCGCCACGGGCTGACTGAATGCTCAGCAGACACCTTGACTAAACAATCTAGACAATTACTAAAGTTTATATGCAAATGACTGCAGAATGACTTTCAGAATTTAGATTTTCAAAACATGTAATTTCAAATGGTATGTGTAGGGATGAGGAAGATTTTGCAATTTTGCATAGGTCATGCTGACTTCATTGTACAAATCACATTAAATATATCTGCAGGTTGCGGAGTGGCAAAAAAAAAAAAAAAAAAAAAAAAGAAAAAAGAAAAGAAGAACAAAGAAAAAAGAAAAGAAGAAAAGAAGAAAAAAGAAAGAAGAAAGAAGAAAAAAGAAAGAAAAAGAACCCATACCACACATTTTTTTGCTGCATTGAAGCCCATTTCAATTACCATAGGGTGGTATAGTGAGAACAGGCCCCAGTATCTCTGTTCTGGTGTATAATAAACTAATAAAAAAAAAAATTATCTTAAAACTGTATTGAAAACCATCAGCAGTAATGGAATAAATTGTTGCTTATCATTTTTTCATTTGGTGGCTGCATTCAGTCTCCTGTTTTCCCTTTATTCTCCCAGTAGCACACTTCCTGTCCCTGGAGGAGCAGAGATGTCACCCTAGACCAGGACTAAAGAACACCTCCCCTATCTCTTCTCCATAACATAGGGGGGGGGGTGTTCTACATTCCAGAGAGAACTGGGAACAATGTAACCAATAAGAGTGAAGCATAGGCAGCAAGCACAGGAAGTTAGCTTACTTTTTTCTGGCAGGACGAACAGATTAATATTATTTATTATTATTTTTTTTAGCGCATATAGGCCAGGTATAATAAAATGCTTTCAAAGATATATTTAACACATCAAAAGGGAACAAATAAGAGAAGTTCATGGTTAGGGTTTACACACACTTATGCCGGTTACACAGGCTAAAAAAAAAAAAGGGAAGAAGAAGAGGAATAAGAGGAAGAGGAAGAGGAAAAGGAAGAAGAGGAAGAGGAAGAGGAAGAGGAGGAGGAGGAGGAGGAGGAGGAGGAGGAGGAGGAGGAGGAAAAGTAAAGCGGAGGAGGAGGAAGAGGAGGAGGAAGAGGAGGAAGAGGAGGAAGAGAAAAGAGGAAGAGGAGGAAGAGAAAAGAGGAAGAGGAAGAAGAGGAAGAGAAGGAGGAGGAAATGCCTGATTCAGCAGGAACTGGACAAATTTCAGCCGGTGTGCACAGCTCCCTGTCTGACAAGCAGTCTCGGGACCGGCTCCTCTTAAAACGGGCATGCTGGAAAACCAGCATCCAAATCGGTGCTGGCAGCCAATGGCTGCGAGAGCTGACCAGTCTTTTCTGGCCCTGTCAAAACACATATAATAGCATACATAATAGCACAGCAGGGGAGATCGCTGTACTAACATCGCAAAGTTAGTACAGCAATCTGTCAGGTTTTTTTTTTGTTCAGCGTGCTGGGTTGAACGAAAAAAAAAAAATTAAAATAGGTGTGTACCAGGCTTCAGCATTTAAAGCATATATCATCATCCCAGATACACTACAAGCATTCTATCATAAGGAATCAATAAACACAAAGCTGCAGCCACACCTGCTATTCGCAAAACTATATAAAAGGTCACCCACAACCCTTACAAATGGATGGGAAGAAAAAAAAAAAAAAAAACCATAGCCACCAACGCTGAGGGTTTTAAATAGGAAGTCAGCTGTGCTGGGACCATCTCCCTCCCCGGGAGGGGCAGCCGGCTGTGTGCTGACAATTTATGATCTGTCACATATGTCTGGAGCTCCAACCTAAAATATCCACAGGGACTCGTTAATCAAAAGTGGGTATAGTCTGTTAGACAGAAGCCACTCAATTCCTATAGCAACAATAGATTTGCTAACCTGGTAACATACAGTAGCCATACAACTGAACACTTCTCACTGCAATGTTTCATGTACGGCTACAAAATGTCAAGTAGATGTAATCCCCAACTAGATGGCACTTAGCTTGCTAAAGCACCGTGCTTTTTTCCCAAAAATCCAATTTTTTCATTTTAGTGCTGTTGATATTCTTCAGCTAATTACAGTGCACTCATTACAGTGCGGGCGAAACATCACTGCTTTGGACTGGTTTACCGATGGTGACAGGTCAACCACTTGTGACAGATTCACATTAAGTACATGCACTGTGACTGGGTACATGACTTACGTCAAGGGTGGACCATGTCCAATTTACTGATCAAGATCAGGGTGGACCATTTCTGCAATTACCTGATCATAACAAGGATGGGCCAGGTCTAGAGGTATATCGGCCCAAAAAAAAAAAATCGGCATCACATATCAGAATCGGCCACCGCGATTTCTAAATATTGGCATCGGCATCGGCCAGAGAAAAACCCATATCGGTCGACCTCTAGCCAGGTCTGTGCAATATGTGTCAGCATGGTTGCTCGTAGTGTCCATCAAGGGTGCATGCAACTGAGGAGTCTCGATCTCAGCTGCGACATTCAGATGGTAGGGTCAGAATTTGGTGTAAGCAACATGAAAGTATGGATCCATCCTGTCTTGTATCAACGGTTCAGGCTGGTGGTGGTGTAATGGTGGGGGGGATATTTTCTCGGCACACTTTGGGCCCCTTAGTACCAATTGAGTATCATTTAAACACCACGGCCTACCTGAGTATTGTTGCTGACCATGTCCATCCCTTTATGACTACAGTGTCCCCATCTTCTGATGACTCCTTCCAGCAGGATAATGTACCATGTCACAAAGCTCCAATCATCTCACCACTGGGCAATGAGGTCACTGTACTCCAATGGCCTCCACAGTCACCACATCTCAATCCAATAGAGCACCTTTGGGATGTAGTGGACCAGGAGATTCGCATCATGGATGTGCAGCCGACAAATCTGCAGCAACTGGGTGATGTTATCATGTCAATATGGACCAAAATCTGAGCAATGTTTCCAACACCTTGTTGAATCCATGCCACGAAGAATTAAGGCAGTTCTGAAGGCAAAAAAGGGGATCCAACCTGGTACTAGCAAGGTGTACAGAATAAAATGGCTGCCGAGGAGTGTGTATATATACATATCTAGATCTCTCTATCTCCATATATATATATATATCTCTCTCTATCTACACACACACACACACTCCTGCCATACATTATAGCCAGAACAGTGACACCACAGCGTCCAGTTTGTATGCCCTCCACCCTCTCATTGGTATATATATATATATATATATACACACACACACACACACACACACACACACACACACACACACACACACACACACATACATATATATATACACATACATATATATATATATATATATATATATATATATATACACACTCTCTTCCCATCTCCCAGCATCTGAAACATGTCACATTGGCATAACTGTTCAATTCAGTAGAGCCTTATGGGCTTGCAGTGTAAAGACTACCCACTCAGTTTGATAATTGCCATGCAAAAAAGGGTATGAAGATAATTAAAACAATATGGCCATTTTTAATATATTTTATATTAAAAGTAATCTACTTTACAGTTTTAATACATAATTGGACCATGGGGTGATTTCTGTTTTATATCTGCCTACCATTCTTTTTTCAAACAGAACTATATTTTTTTAATCTAAAAAAATCTTTGCTGCCCAATACGGATTTCTTTGGCAGTCAGTTATGGCAAACCAATCTCTTATTCTCTCAGTTGTCCAAATTAAAGATGAGCAGATAAGAAGTCTTGTCCTGAAGGCGGTACAGTGGGTCCCATTTTAATGATAAACATATTGCTAAAAGGAATTAGTTGTAACAAGGTGGCGACACTGAACAGACCTGGGAAGTATGCAATTTATTAGCACACAAAGATTCATTAGAAGGTTTTTGTAGTTCTCTGCTCCTCTGAGGTCTGCAGATTCCCCAGGGAATTCTTCATTTACGTCTTGTTTCATACTGCATTCCCAGTCTGACGTCAGTCATGTACCCAAACACAGTATTAAACTAAAGTGAACCTGTCGCAAATGGGTGTAGTACAAAGTATCGGAGCACCACCAAGTGTCTGTAAAACACCAGTACTGGCTACGCAGGAGAGAATATATATGGAAATACCGCGCTGTCAAAAGAAAACGTGTGTAAGCAGCTAACACATACAAGTGACCTAATCTTGTAAATAAAACCATATAAAGAAAAGTGTAGCGCTAACAACCATAAACATAGTCCATAACCATATTCATGGTTAAGCCCAATATATAAATCACATAAATATATATAAAGATCCTTTTGAGAAAAATAAAGTCAGTGATGCAAAAATGCTGATAATATCCTTAAAGGTGAAAGTCTTTAGTAGATAAATAACACCAAAAAAGTGAAGAAAACTAGTGAATGTATTGATAGAAGATCCTCCACCCTTTTGGATTAGGGGCTTACCGGAAAGATTGGACACAGATGGGTGTACACCCACTGGGTCAATCTAGCTTGCAACTGTGGGGATCCACAGTGGTGTCTGTATAACGTGAGGGTTAATCCAGGTGACCCAATACTTTAAATATGGCAAAGGAAGTAAATCCACTCAGGCATCCTCCTCTGCTGCCACTTCCAGCAATGTTCCCTCGCTACTTAGCGAGGGAACATTGCTGGAAGTGGCAGCAGAGGAGGATGCCTGAGTGGATTTACTTCCTTTGCCATATTTAAAGTATTGGGTCACCTGGATTAACCCTCACGTTATACAGACACCACCGTGGATCCCCACAGTTACAAGCTAGATTGACCCAGTGGGTGTACACCCATCTGTGTCCAATCTTTCCGGTAAGCCCCTAATCCAAAAGGGTGGTGGATCTTCTGGCTACGCAGGACCTGGGAGAAACCCTATGCAACCCTATGCAAAGCATGCATATATCAACTTTTATCCTCCAAGAATGGGGAAGGGAAACCGAGGGGGTGGAGGCTAGGTGTCACCAGATCTCCAGTTCAGAAAATTGCAAACATAACTATATAAACCATCAACCACCTTGACTTGATTATAAAAGTCAAATTTGGCACAACCCCCATCTGCCACCAGGTTCCCTATTAGTCAAGAACTGAATCATCATTTTAAAAGGAATGGGTGGTGGGCTTGGCAAGAGGGAGGGAGACATTAAGAAACAGCTTTTACAGGCCAAGTCCAGATTTGCACATAACATCAGCTACCTTCATCTCTGGATCTTCTGATCGTATAAACCAGAGGTCCCTCAACTTTATAAACACAGGGCCAGTTTACTGTGCTTCAAACTTTGGTGGGGGGCAAGCTGTGGTTAGCAGAAGAAGAAAATGTCCTGGTATCAATGGAAGTAAACAATGCCTTATCATTGGTATTAGGGGGAGTAATAGTGCCCCATCGTTGGCATCTGCAGGAGATTTAGCGTCCCATCATTGGTGTCAGTGGGAAGAATAGTGCCCCATTGTCTGTGTCATTGGCAGCAACGATGCCCCACTGTTGCTGATGGTGGAAGGAATAATGCCCGAAGGGCCGGATAAAAGCAAGCATAGGGCTGCAGTTTGGAGACCACTGGTATAAACATGTGTTCAGCCAGAATAGCCCGGGTTAGTAACAAGTCTTTTTTTTTTAAATAAGTAGTATGTACTACTTATCAATGCCACTGTAGCCTAAAGGAGGGAACAAGACAACTAATGAAGAAGTTTTGATGGTTTCCCTTTGTTGGTTTCTCTATGGTTTCACTGGATGGAAGTCCCCTGTGGCCTCCTTAATTTTACCTACCTTCTTTTTCCATAGTCTACCTAAAATTTCAGAATTATCCATGAGGATAATGAAGCCAGTTTATGTAAATGATGTAATGATCTAGCAGACCTGCTAAAATCAGAGTCACGTGAACTGGTGGCCAGGAAGGTCTGTTGGCCAGTGAATGTGACGTCTACAGGTCAAAACTCACCTTCTTTCTCAGGAACAGCCTCCTCGTCTGGTTTATGGGAAGTGCAGCGATAACCTTTTTTCTTCAGCAGGTTACACAGGAAAATGCCCGTCAGGCCCATCATACAGAAGACCGGCACGATTGCCAACACGGCATACTGAGTGCGAGAGTCCTCCGGGATACCTTTATGTGTACTGTTTTGAGAGGCCTTATCTGCATTACTGGCAGCCTCTAATGTCCTAGGAGCTCGAGGCCGCAGAGTTCTCTCACCTACACCAAGCAAAAGAAACAAGAGGAAAATTAACTAACATATTTGTCACACTGGATCGAAGGAATACTAAGCGGGTGCAGAGCCCTTTAGAATAAACAATTCAGGTGTTAATGGTCAGCATACAAAACAGTAACCGAAGGCGCTACTAAAACATTCTTCAGTTTCTGGACACTGAGGAGCTGTGAGAAGCAGCTTCTGTCCCGACACTGGTAGATAATAGGTAAAATGTATCTAAACCCAAGGCGGCTTCATTAGTTTTTCTTTTAACCCACTTTTTCCTTTATTTTTATCTGACAATCCTGCCTGTAAGGCCCCTTTCACACTAGCAGACCGATCAGCTTCGCCCGCCTGTTTTGCAGGCGGATCCAATCGGACCGTCCAGTCTCCTCTATGGCGCGGCGGGTGTAAAACAGACGTGTCCGTTTAGACCCGCCTACATCCGATCCCATCTGCTAAAAGCAGACGGATGGGGATCCGTTCTCCATCGGTCTGGCTCAGATGGCAGTCAGGTGTAAATGGACAGGCGGTCCATTAACACCCGACCACCCATATAGGAGAACGGGCTGCGTCTGTGTCTGCTCTGCAAAAGCGGAGCGCATACAGACCAGCCACCTGCCTGCTCAGCGGGAAACAGCAGATTTACCGCTGAGCAAGCAAACTCCAACGGAGCCCTTCCCGTGTGGTTGGCCTAACACACCTCCTGTCCTAGGGTGACAAAGCTCACTCACTGTATCTATGAAGGAACATTGTCACCCTAGCATTGTGTTAGCACTAAAAAACACCTCCCCTTCTAATATCTATAAACACAGAGAGAGGTGTTCTGTAGTTTTAATATACTTCCTGATAACATTGCTAGAGTAAGACTGAAGTACATATGTGCATATGAGAACATTTGGCATTAACAACAGGTATTTTTTGAATACTTCTCAAGCCAAACTGAAGGGATACTTGCCCAATGAAAAACACTTTTCTAAAGCATCAGTACCCAATAGTAATATTTTAGTTAAAGGTGGAGCCTAGTAGATGGAGTCAGCTCTTTGATTGATATAGGCCTATACTCCAAGAGTGAAATCTCCCTGCCAAAATCTCAGGCTCCATTCCTGTTTCCCTGGCAATTTTGGGTGTTCTCTTGTGTGTGCCCACCATCTCCCCATTACTGGATTCATACCATAAAATAAATAAATCTAGCAGGGGCAGAGATCTCTCCAACAGAGCCCCCCGAAAGATAAAATAATTCATCAGGTGTTGTAACTCCACCAGCATCCACCATAAAGTAAAAATGTCTAGTTTTGGGTGGACTGACCCTTTAAATGACCATGGTGTTCTGTTTGATGCCATGCTGGAAGAAATGCTAGTTTCAGGGCAGCTTGCAGCAGCGCAGAAAAATCGCAGTGCAACAATACTGCCCCAAAACTAGCACCTCCTCCATGAATTGACCAATAGCAGGACAGATTGAAGCCTCAACTGACAGTGGATATCCATGCTGACATGAACACTAAAGGTACGGAACTGCTCACCTTCACATCCCACAGTTTCTGGAGGAGCCAACCAGCAAGCGACACAGACGTTGGGACTTTTGGGTACTAGAGGGAAATGCCTGAAAGGAGACCGACAAAAGGACAAGATTTAATGTGCATTCCCACATTTCATCAATATACACAACACCCAAGTGCCACACCTGATGCGAAGTTCCAGGTGTTGAGATCAGACCAGGAAAAACGCACAGCATAAAGCACACTAACGCCGCGTACACACGGTCGGACTTTTCAGCTACAAAAGTCCGACAGCCCGTCCGACAGGATTTCCACAGACTTTTGGCGGACTTTCAACAGACTTTCTAACGACCGGACTTGCCTACACACGATCACACAAAAGTCCGATGGATTCGTACGTGATGACGTATGACCGGACTAAAATAAGGAAGTTGATAGCCAGTAGCCAATAGTTGCCCTAGCGTCGGTTTTTGTCCGTCGGACTAGCAAACAGACGAGCGGATTTCTGGGTCCGGCGGAGTTACAACGTAAAGATTTGAAGCAAGTTCCAAAACTAAAGTCCATCAGATTTGCGACTGGAAAAGTCAGCTGAAAGTCCGGTGAAGCCCACACACGATCGGATTGTCCGCCGGATTTGGTCCGTCGGACAAATCCGGTCGAAAAGTCCGACCGTGTGTACGCGGCATTACACATGTACATTTTTAAAATTAACATACCACAAGTCAGGGCAACTTAAAGTCCAGTTTCAATCCCCCCCTTTATACATATTGTGTTAGATGTCTTCAGGCTGGCAACATGACACATGGGTGGATTTACTAAAACTGGAGAGTGCAAAATCTGGTGCAGCTGTGCATAGAAACCAATCAGCTTCCAGGTTTTATTGTCAAAGCTTAGCTGAATAAGCTGAAGTTAGACGTGGATTGGCTACCATGTACAGCTGCACCAGATTTTGCACTCTCCAGTTTTAGTAACTCAACCCCGCAGGGTCCTTTTGGCCTCATCCCCAGTGCTCAATAGTGCAGAGAGTTCTCTGCCCCACTGTATTATGAGTGCAGAGTGCTGCGATGACCACTTCTCAGGATGCGGACTGCTGAGGCGCTGCACTCATAGAAGTGGGTTGAATGACAGTGTCATTCAACATGGAAAGGACCAGCACTAGATCGCAGAGCGGTAAGTCTGCAAGGATAGCACTGGAGAGGAAGAGAGTATTGCAGAAAAAGCTGGAATTTTTGTTTAATAATTGATGGGCATATATTCAAAATAAATCTAATTGGGCTTTAAATTGATCATATTATAAAAAAAAAAAAAAAAAAAAAAAAAAGGCAGAGGTTAGTGCTGGTTATTTACTAAAGGCAAATCCACTTTTCACTACAAGTGCACTGCAGTTGCTGTAGATCTGAGGGGGACATGCAAGGAAAACAATAAACAGCATTTTAGCTTGCACATGATTGGATGATAAAATCAGCAGAGCTTCCCCTCAGATCTGCAGCGACTGCACTTTCAAGTGCACTTGTAGCGCAGAGTGGATTTGCCTCAATGTCCCTTTTCAAACTGCCGCGACTTGAAAGTCGCGTGATTTTACCCGTGATTTCGCGGTCGCGATTTCAGGGAATGCCTTTGTAAACTTGAGGTCTATGGACCTCAACTCCCATCAAAGTCAGACCAAAGTAGTACAGGGACTACTCCCGCACAGAAATGAATGGTACTCATTGGAAATCATGGGGTACGACTTGTCATGCGTCTTCAAAGTCCCAAGTCGCAGGACAAGTCGCACAAGTGTGAAAGGGGCCTTAGTAAAAACAACCCCATGGTCTTCACTGATCACCAGATCTGGAGACACAGATAGCTTAAGTGTATGGCAGGATTGTGACTTGTTAAAGTCAATCTTAGGCCCGCCTAAGCTAATCATGATGCCTCGTAACTTCTCGACAAAGTATGGTAGAACAAAAAAAAAAAAAAATCATACCACGTGGAAGTGTATAACGTTATCTTCACTTTGAGACAAAAGGTTATTACCCAGCTGTAATTTATTGTAAGGTACATTTGTCTTGGTCAGATCTACGCATCATACGGTTACATCTGGTGGCTTGTGAAAGGGCCACCAGAACAGTAAAACAAGGAACAGTTGCGTGAGATTTTCCCTCAGAAGCCAAGATGCCTCGAAACTGTAAACAACGCAGATAACGTCTGCTACATTTGTGGTGGGGTTACATTTGCACCCTAAAAGTACAGTATGATGGCAGTGGTAAAAAAAAGTCATACCACCTATATTTTGGATGAAAAATAGGGGATCAGAACAAGAGAGTTGGGCCCCTCATTGTTGTTGAATTACACGTGCAACTTATCCGCGTCATTGGCTAAACAAAAAGAAAAGGTCCATGCCTTTCGCAGTTACAATGGTGTGGAGGAAGCATGAAAATATTTCATGAAAAAACAATAATTGTTCTTAGTATCAATAAAAAAAAATGATTTTTATAATGATTAGTGTGGCACCGTTCTCATTGCTATATCACATTTTGCAGAAAAGTTATGGTGCATAATCGCACATCCCCCTCGTAATTTTGAATTATTTTGATGCAATTTTGACCTGAAAACTGTATCTTGGAAAACTGGAGCCAATTGATACTCAGGACTTAAAAAAATATTCCTTTATTCTGGTAAAATGTAGGTACTTTCATTTCCGAGGCTTTCTCCTTGTAGACTAGTGTTATTAAGACCTCATCTGGAATATGCAGTTCAGTTTTAGGTACCTGTCCACAGCAAGAATTCTGTGGAACTGGAGAAAGGGCAGAGAAGGGCAACCAAACTGATAAGGGGCATGGAGGAGTTTAGCTATGAGGAAATATTAGAGGGAATTAATTTATTTTCTATTAAGAGACAGATAGGATCACCATGTATAAAATACTTAAGTGGTCCATATGGTGAACTTGGTGTAGAGTTATTCACTTTTAGGTCATTACAGGCAATAAGGGGGCACTCTTTACTTCTGGAGGAAAATAGATTTAACCTACACATATGGAAAGGCTTTTTCGCAGTAAGAGCTGTGAAAAAGCAGAAAACTAGTTCTGGCCCCAAAAAAAAAGAAGTGTTTAAAAAAAAAAACGTAGCCTGTGCCACAAGTCCAAAACCACACAGGACCATCTCGGCCCATGAAATGGTTCTCGTTACACACCTTGGTATGCAGTCTCCACACAGAGCATCTGCACTTGGTGTACCGACTCTCAGGGCTATCCGCTTTTTCTTGTCACACTGGGTGTGCATACTGCAGGGGGCCAATCCATGACGGCTGGAGAACGTGCCAGGGGCACAAGGCCTGCATCCAACCTTGGTGCCAATGCCAAAGCCACAAACCTGCAAAGTTTAAACAGCAAAGATTAGTACATGTCAGGAATCGGGTACTGACCAAGCTTGGAATGGTTTACCAGATATTAGAGTGGAACTAAAAAGGTAAAAAAAAATAAATAAATAAAAAACCAAATGCGAATAAGCAGACTTTATTGCAGACACAGACATACGTCTCTTCTGTAGTAAAACAGCGCGGCTTATCCTGCTGGACGTCATGCGACGTCCAGTCAGGATAATTAAACCACTTTCCAGCCATCGCTATATGCTATATGGTGGGCGGGAAGTGGTTAATGAAGATACCAGAGTGAATATTTATTTTAAAATTATTAATATTGTTAAGTACTTATAAAGCGCCATCAATTTACGCACAGCTTTACATATACAGTGTACATTCATATCAGTCCCTGCCCTAAAAGACTTAACACGCTAAGATCCCCAACTCACATTCATACATACACATACTGGGGTCAATTAACCTACCAGCATGTCTTTGTAGTGTGGGAGGAAACCGGAGTACCCGGAGGAAACCCACACAGGCACAGGGAGAACATGCAAACTCCAGGCAGGTAGTGCCATGGTTGGGATTCAAATCAACAAGCAGAAGTGCTAACCACTTAACCACTGTGCTGCCTCCCAAACCTTTACTCCTAGGTGGAGTCAGTAATTACATATACCGTATATGTAGGGACAGCCATTTCTGCCCATGATATATGGTGATGCTTTATATCTCATTCCAAGGCTACCAGACTGGGCTTTACCCGAATGTAAACCAGACTCCGCAGTCTCCAATGATAAAACCTCCACAAAGCTCCTGGCTGCCACAGAGCAAGTGATGCGGACTGCCTTGGCTTTAGTGGGGAGCTCAGAAATAGCAGGACTTTATTTGGAACAAAGAACATGTACTTTTTTAGTTTACAAAATTTTGATTTAGTAATACATACATGTGCCCTATTCTTTTATACAATGTGTGAAGTTTAGTGACAGGTCCATTTAAAATGCTTTTTTTTTTTTTTTTTTTTTAGATTTGACTGTAGTGTCCCTTTAATAAAATATTACTTTTGTATAAATGCAATCTCACGCAAGCCAGAAAAGCTGTACTGTAATAGGCCGGTGGGACGAGCCTCGTCCACTGTAATACAGAGAAAAAGGAACAAAAAAAAAGGATTATTACCCCCTCTGGCTCCTTCCCGGGCGGACACTTTGTGCAGGGCATACACTGACCGCTGTCATCCTGGTACTCCATTTTTCCGCACACTTCCTCCTGGCACAGCGCTTCCCAGACCTGAACCTGTGGAAGACAAAATTATTCTTATAACATTTGCCACTAGTGCCCAGCCTTAAAAACAAAAAAGGTGATGTTAAAGCTCAACTCCAGCCAAAACTAAAATTTTGATGCAAACAGAGAAGGGAACAGTAAGAACCTCTTTTTTTTTTGCAGTTTGTGTCCCCATTATGGAGAGTTTCTCCCATTCCTCTCAGGACAGGAAGTAGTAAGAAATCTCTCCAACAGGCCCACAGACAAACCACATCATTAGTAAAGAGTGGAAGGGTTAGAACTTCTGACAATGTATTCACTACTGTCTGTGCCGGTCTTGGCTAGAATCACACACCATTTTTTGTCCTGGTGTCATATGGACAGGAATTGAAGGGAAATCTCACCCAAAGGGGGTCACTGACCTGACTTAACCTCTCCCTCCCCCCAAAACGTAGGGAGAAAAATAAGATAAAAAATAAAATAGTTCTTACGGCTGTAGGCAAGTTTACAGAGAGTATGTAGTGAAGGCGTTGTCCCTCAAACCACACATTGCTGCAGATCCACTATTAGGAAAGTGCACGGCAGTTGCAGGGCTCTGTATTTTTCCATCTGATCATGGAAGCAGTAGCCCGATAGACGCCCCATGTATGTAAAAAAGAATGATTAAAAGGAAAAAAAAAACTTAAAAAAAACTTAAAAAAAAAAAAAGGAGAAGAAATTAAATCACATAGAGATGAAGTTCAAAAGCAATGAAAAAAAAAAAAAAAAACGGAAAAGGAAAAAAGAAAAAGCCAAAAAATAATAAAAATAAAAGACGTTTACAGAGAACTGAACTCTGGAAGGCAGGCAGACAATCTTTTCCCCATTAATGAATTACTATGCTTTCTTTTGTACTGTCCCTGTATAGAGGTGGCCATCTTGGTAGAGGCAGGGCTTTGCCTCCTCATGAGAGAGCCTCCAGCAAGGAGAACAGTGAGCAGTATAGTAGTGGCATCCCTAAATTTCACTCCAAATCTTCAGTCAGAGGCAACAGTGCCTTAGATCTCACACTGCAGATACACAGCTATGGGGCTGTGGGGTACAGGAGTGCCTGGGCTCACTTGGAAGTGCAAGGCTATGGTTTTTAGGAGAAATGCCAGAAAGAAAAAAAAAAAAAAAAAAAAAAAAGGGGGGGGGTAGATTTTCAGAATACAGCTTAGGCACAATTAACACTTCTACATGTTACTTTCAACTTTTTTAGTTCATTTCCACTGCAACATCTAAACAAAAAAAATGTATTGAAAAAAAAAGTTGCATATTCCATTCCCCAGAAGGCTGCACCTGTAAAAAAGTAAATACTTACCTCTCTTGATGCCTCTGCAACCAAACGGCGCACTAATGAAGGGGACTCACCTGGATTTTCTGAGATACACTTTCATAAGTGGTAATCAATTGTATCTTCCAAGGCAACTCCAATGTCACCGCAGGACATGACAGTGATGTATGGGGGTCAGTGGGACGAAACACGGTGCGTAATGGGGACACAGGAGGGCGACACTCCTGGTGTTCAGCACCACAAGTAGCAAGTGAGGCAAGTATTTACACTGCATTATATGCAATGTCAAAACCATTAGAAGATTCAAAAATAGAAAGCTGAAGCTTTATAAAAAAAAAAAAAAAAAAAAAAAAAAAAAAAAAAGGTCAAACTTTTCTGGAAAGTTGCATTTCATGTCACCCTTCCTGCCACCCAGGCCACTCCATTTGCCAAGGAGGCCGCTAGTCACATTAAAAGTTGGCTATACACCACTAGGTTTTTTTGTGCAGCCAGCAGGATGAATGAAAAAAAAACCTAACCAAATTCCTACATTTATGATAGCAGCACATATATACGAATCTTCCCCTGCTGAGGTATTGTATTCGGACAGCCAGTGTCGGCGGCTGTCAAAATAGCCAAACAGAAGATGCATCTGATTGGATGCAGTCACTATTTGGCCTACAAATTCTCCACCCTGCTCCATTTTTTTTTAAATCAAAAAGGAGGTTTGCTAGGAGAGGGCCACAAAGCGAAAATTCGCATATAGGCAGCTTGAAGTGGACCTTCAGTCATTTTTTCAACTTTCCACCTATTAAATCTTCTGCCCTTGTTGTTTTAACTTTGGATAGTAAAACATTTTTTTTTCTGCCAGTAAATCCCGTAAACAGCCCACTTCCTGTTTCTTGTCTGGTCATTATCCCAGGCTTATGACATCATGCACAGCTCTCTCTCATGAGAGTTTGCCAAGAAGGGAGGGGGGGGTGAGTCATAAGAGTGTCAATGAGAGCTGCAGAGCTGGAGGTGTGTCTGTGTAAATCCAGGAAGTGAACAGGCAGCAACTTCAGCTGCCCACAGTTAAAATGGCTGCAGCCAGACTCAGTGGAGGGAGATTTCTGCAGGATATTTGGCAAGTACAGAAATCACAGTATATATAAAAATAAAATGGTATGCAAAGTGTGGTTGGAGCGAAGCTTCAGAATGGCAAAGATGTTTTTATTACAAATTATGTGAGCAGACTGCAGTACCTCTGTAAGTGTACCAACACCAACAAGGAAGCTTGACTCTCACAGGATGTCTAACGTTTCCCAGATTTATGTGGCTCGCCTCCCACAATTAAAATATTCTTTTACAAAATCCAACACAGATGATCTATCTATCTATCTATCTATCTATATATAAAAACAAAAATAAATAAAAACAACACTATATCTACATCTTTAAATAACCATCACCATTCCAATTTTGGACTCTGCTTGAAGATGCAATAAATCTTCCGGCCCTGAAGGTGAACTCCGTTAATTACATAAAGAACATTAGATTGATGCGGAGGTGAAATATACCGCCCTGAGATGCATAACTGCCTCCCAGCCCAATGAGCCTTCATTACTCAATGGGGAAAAACCATCACTTTGACCTTGTGCAAGTAAACACATATCAACGCCTTGTAAATATGAAGAGTTGCTCAATGCAGAGTGTGAAATGGGCCTTAGAAAGGATGAATTTGATTGGTGGTTGTGGGTAACAAAGACAGTCTGGTGACCAACCATAAAACATGTGGCATCTCCTGGGGATTGAAGCCCAGGCATATAGTTGTATGACCTTGAACCGATTGCTAAAGTGCTGGGAGCTGCCATCATCTCATTTGACATGGCCAAATCAGTTTATTGATCCTTCTCATCTGGAAGAGATTTACGAATAGGTATACCAATATTAGTGTGGGAAGACCAAGGCACTCATGATCGACCCTACTGAAGCATCAAGTAGATTGGTTATCAGGAACATGAAAGTGTATCTAAATCCCAAAATAATTTACTACACAGAAGCTCACCAATCTTAAAACGAGGTGGCTGCATTCTTTTAATTTTCAGGCTCCCCTTCACCCCCACTTTATTTTCATATCCTATTCTAGAGCGTCCATGCTCACTGTTCCACTGCATCTATGGGGGGGAGCCATTGTGGTCAACCAGGCTGGACTACAAATTTCTCTGCCTTTGTTCATCTTTATCACAGGGTTTGGGATGGGGAAAAGAAAAAGAAGAAGAAAAAAAAAAAAGAGAAAAAGAGAAAAAAGGGAAAATGCAACCACCACATTTAAGAACTGGTAAGCTGCAACATATTACATTTTGATCTGAGGTTTTGTTTTTAAGAAACACTGCTTATAACTTTGTAATAATTGGGGCCTTTACAAACCATAACTGAGCGCACAAGGTAAAGATGTGCCTAGGCCACCCGGACAAGGTTAGATTAATCCATTCTCCATGTTGTATTAAAGGCTCGGACTTACAGTGCATCTATGAGGCATCGTCATGAATACATCATTACATTGGTTCGGCTTAGACCAACATAACTATGTATAAACCATAACTGATGGATCCCTCTACAACCTGGAAATCACTGCAAGACACCTCTATTCCAGTGATCTCCAAATACTTCTGGGTCCTAGGCGAGTTGACTGACCCGATGCATCCTGAACACAGGAGGTCGGCCACCCTGCACAGGCACCATTCAGAGAATGATTTGCATTTTCTGAATGAACGCAAAGTGTTCTATAATTGGATGGAGGTGGCGATACAGGACAATGACATAATGCTCGCCACCTCATCCAATACAAAGAGAACACTTTGTATTCATTCAGAAAATGCAAAGAATTCTAAGCATGGCGTCTGTTCTGAGTGGCTGACCTCTATTTAGAAGGCATCAGGCCGAATGCTCATCACAGGCCTCAGAAGCAAGTGGAGATCACCGGAGTAGTGGTATCTACTTCAGTCATTTCCAGCTTCTAGGGGCATCAGCCAAGATCGGTAGATACATAGTCACATTGGTCCAAGGTAACTTTGCATAATATGCCAATGCCTGGAATTATTCTATACATTACAATGCTGATTTATAGTTTATGAATAAACATTTTTATGGGCTACAGCACTATCTATATTTTTCTTAAGAGGCATATACAGTACAAATTTGTGTATTAGTCCATAGTAGTCTATAAAGCTGGGGTTTTGATTTTAGTGGATAATCTTTGAAACAAAAATTTAAAAAATTAGGAAGGAAAAAAAAAAAAAAAAATTGCACTTTTTTTTTTTTTTTTTTTTTAGTACTAGAATTAAAATGGGGAAAAAAAAAAAAAAAACCCAAAAAACAAAAAAAAACACACACACACACACACACAAAAACTTTCTATGGTGGTGGGGGCTCTAGGGGAATGTCTTTGGTGTGGTATTAAAGGAAATGTAATCGCAACAAGGGCAATTTTGTAAGAATGTATAAAATCAGTGGCGGTTGACATTCTTGACACGGGGGTCTTTAAGTGCAACCCCCAACATCAAAAGGGCCACACATAACATTCAGTGTCAGGGACAGCAGACACACAACAGGATATAGTCAAAGACTATGGACATGGCAAAGAGATGGTTAGAGACTGCAGGAGACGGTCACAGACCGAGCATGCTAAAGGAGTTGTGGGAGATTGGGAACATACTATAGAAGACAATAATGTCTATCATATAACAACAGATAGTGCAGCGCTAAAGAAGTAAAACACTGAAATCCACCATGATATCAATGTCCATAAGGGTAATCAGTAAATCATCCTCAGGTGCGAGCGAACACCAATTTGTAGAGAAGTGATTTCAGGTAGCCCACCACCAAGAAATAGGATGGCCTCTCACCTGAAGAAGGAATGACAGAACGAGGATACGCCGTGACGTCACCCGCGGCTACTGCACATCCACACTACGAGACAGAGATCGCATTGCTTCTGTTGATTACATGCCTGTACTCAGCGTTCAACATGTGAGTGATTCTTTTTAGTCTTTAATAAAGTATTGCATACAGAGAGCACTATTTTTCTGTCATTCCTCTTTTATATACCCGGGTTATATTGGAGAGTCTGTCACCGGAGCCTCTTGGTCCCTGAGGAGTGTTTGACACCTGAGCCCTGACGGATGCTTACACATGCTGTTCCTTGCTTGATTAAGGCGATTTATGACCCTCTATAATCAAAGGGTCCATTTCTTCAGGTGAGAGGCCATCCTATTTCTTGGTGGTGGGCTACCTGAAATCACTTCTCTACAAATTGGTGTTCGCTCGCACCTGAGGATGATTTACTGATTACCCTTATGGACATTGATATCATGGTGGATTTCAGTGTTTTACTTCTTTAGCGCTGCACTATCTGTTGTTATATTTGTATTAAGGGATTTGTTTTTTGACCCTAGTGTTCAGCAGCTTTTAATGCTCATTTACCATTTCGCGCTGATTTATATATTTTTTTCAATAATGTCTATCAGCCTCATGTAATATGTGTCCAGTCTAGGACTACTATAACAGGGTACTAGGGAAACACAGGTTAGTGCCTGCAGGGGCCCTGAGGAGTGCAGAAAAAGCCAAATAAAGCTCCCAGGCCGCAGATTGGGCGCAATGCTGAGGCTTCTGAATTACAAAGCTCAGCGGCGGGCAAGGGATGTCGGGTTGCTATGCAGGGTTTCCAAACAGGACACTCTGTATACCAAATTAAAGAACTTGGCGATGTTTATAAAAACTGGATGGCTGCCAACTGACTCCAGCCACACATCCTATCATCGGAAACCACTTCAGCTTTACAACTTGTGAAATCGTAGTCCTTAAAACAAAAACACACACACACACAAAAAAGACAGAAGGGAAGTAAATGGCTTCTCAATACCATCTTCTAACTGTACACGTGTTACTATATGAAGAAGACTAAGGCCTCATTCACACCATATGTGCATAAAAAACTGATGGAAAACATGCAGATTTGACTTGCATTGAACGTTTTGGGTTTGTTCACACTATGTGCAGAGACATGCGTATTTCTAGTGTAGGTCTCTGCAAGAACACAAAGAAACCAAGTGTTCTCTATGTGCCCTGTTCACACCACAATGTTGAGGTCATGGGAGTTTTTTTCTGCTCAGAAAACTGCATACATGTTGCACATTTAAGAGCAGAACAAATGCTCACAATACCTACACTAAATACATAGTGTTGTGGTGTGAACAGGGCACATGGAGATCAATTGGTTTCTTCGTGTCCTTGCGGGGCCTACGCTAGAAATATGCAGGTCTCTTCACATGGTGTGCATGACGCCCAAGTCTATCATCTGGGTGAACAGTTGAGTTTATGAAGTAAAAAAGGAAACCAGAAAAAGCCATTGGTGACACACACACATACATATAATATAATATTAGATAGATAGATAGATAGATAGATAGATAGATAGATAGATAGATAGATAGATAGATAGATAGATAGATAGATAGATAGATAGATAGATGCATTTCTCCCAGAGGGCCTCGGCTTCCCCCTCTTTAGGCAGTTGTGTACCCTGGAGGTATTACAATTTAAAATGTCTTTTTGAAGGTTTATAAACTTTGTTTAATGGAGGGAAGGGACCTTAAGGCTACATTCCACACTGGGGCCACCAAGCGTAGGCGCTAAAGCGCTGCTCGTTTTAGCAGCGCTTTTCGGCCGCTAGCGGTGCGCTTCTAACCCCTACTAGTGGCCAAAGAAGGGGTTAAAATCGCCCCGGTTGTGGCACTGCCGAAGCGATTTGGAAGCGCCGCCCATTTATTTCAATGGGCAGGGCATTTTGGGAGCGCTGCCAAACCACCCCAAAGATGCTGCTTGCAGGACTTTTACTAAGTGTGAAAAGTCACACTGAAATGAATGGGAGGCGGAGCTAGCGGCGGACATGTAAGCAGCACCGAGTGAGAGCACCGGCCGAGAACAAATCTCCTACTGACATCCTGAGTGTCAGAGACAGATCCTGACCCACACTGGCACCCTAACACACCCTGGAGCGGGCAGAGCAGCAGGAGATGGTAAAATACAGGCCAGCACCCATGGATTCGGCCGCAGAATGTCTGTCACAGTTTGCATGGGGATCCCAAGATGGCAGCTGCTACGAGGAGACAGACCCAGGGCCCCAGCGGCACACAGCAGAGCGGAGCAAATTAATCCCGCACTACCTCCAGTAAGGTAAGGCTGTAGCCCCGCAGACTTAGAGGGCTGAGAAGAGGCCTCTCCTTGGACAGGCTGCCTCACACAGATCTAGGGGATGCAGAGCTGGGGGAAGGGGATGGGGAGCCCTCCCTGAAACAAATAATGGAGGCCATATACACATGCCAAACTACCCTGACAGCACACAGACGGCATGCGGGCGGAAATGTCCTTTATAAAGCAAGATGTGCAGAATATCAGAGAAAGGGCCACGGAAGCTGAACATATAATCAGTGACCTGGAAGATGTAGTCCGCCCATTAGAAAGAACCGCACAAACTATGCAATGAGAAATAACTGCCCCCACTGATAAACTAGGAGACATGTAGGACCGTCAAAGAAGAAACAATGTCCGCTTTGTGGTGTTCCCTGAGAAAGCAGAGGGTAAACAACCCGAGGATTTCTTGGAACTTTGGCTTAAAGACAATATGGCGAATACCACGTTTTCACGGTTATTTGCCATAGAACGGGCACACAGAATACCATCTAAACCTGCTCCACCTGGCGCACACCCACGCCCAATTATAGCACGCATCCTGCATTTTAGAGATTGTGAAAACATCGTCTGTGCGGCACGTTCCCTGGGTGACCTACAGTAGAATGGTAATCACATTTTTATACACGCTGACTTTTCAGCGGCGACACAGAAACAAAGGGCCAGTTTTGTCCATGTGAAGAAAAGGATGCAAGATTTACAATTGGTGTACAGTATGCTATATCCTGCAAAATTAAGAGTGGTGGACAGAGGCAAAGTTTTCTTTTTCAACACCCCCCCGGAAGCGTCACGCTGGTTGGATGCTAGGGGGCGCAACAGCCATACCGCACATCGATGAATGCCCTATCTTCCTTTTGCCTTTTACCTGTGTGACATGCCATACACACACTCTCTGGTTCCTTAGAGGTGTAGTTCTCCGTTTACTTCCTGATACTACGTTCCTTTTGCGTGATGTCCCATGCCGACCTGCAAGTTGATTGGAAAATAACTCCTGCAACCCTAATGAACATATGCACCGAGACTTCATTTTAGTGGACCATGTTTGCGGACTTAATTTTAATTTAATTTTATTCTTGTTTTTTCTCCTTCTTTCCAGTTCTGTTTTCTGAGCTGCACCTTTTTGCTGTATCCCCCTGTTCCTGGAGATACCTTAGGAAAGTGTTGGCTATACCACCGGACATTACTTAGCTCCTTCAAGAGACTCTGCACACTAGTGTGCAGCTACTAGTGCTTTACTTGAGACCTGTGACCCACCGAGGTCATTTACTGTTACAGTTATGGGACACAGGGCACACAACATGTTGGGGTTGCTTGCAGGGAGGGAAGGGAAGGGTTATCGTACTTTATTGGCTTGTGCTGTGTGCTGTTATTTCTTTCTGCTTTAACCCCCACAGGACAGATGAGTTGAGCAAAGACTGGTCGGCCATTGCTCTCCCAGGTAACGTTTATTGGTATTCCCCCTGTACAAATGGAGGATAAGATAAGCATACTGTCCTGGAATGTGCGAGGTGTGAACTCAAAAGGTAAAGAGGTCCCTTATATTTTGATTTTATAAAGCAGTATAAGCCCCATATTATCCTGCTGCAGGAGTCACACCTACAAGGGTCTAAAGTTCTGGCATTAAAAAAAGCCAACATTATGAGAGTTATCCATGCTGAATAGTATTCAGTGAATACGCCATGTACTCGAGAGGGGTAGCTATTCTGGTTACAAAAAAGGCTGCAGCACATATTATACAGGTCAAATCGGACCCTAATGGAAGATACGCTATACTGGTATGTCAAATGTTTAATGTACATTTAACATTTGTGTGTGTGTGTGTGTGTATAATCTGCCCCCCTTCTCTTTCCAAATATTAGAGGACATTGTAAAAAGGAAGCTATACTGATCGCACAGGGCCCATTGTTGTTGATGGGTGATTTCAATGCAGTGTCAGATGTGGCTCTAGACAGACATGGATGTGCCTCTGACTCACGCCACACTCTTTCCTCTTGGCTGGAAAGCTATGCTCTCACTGACGTGTGGCGTCAAAACAACCCCGGAGTCAGAGAGTACTCCTGTCACTCGGAGACTCATGGGACACTGTCTAGAATAGACCTGCTGCTATCCTCCATAGATGGTCTTCCGATTATATCCAGGGTCAGATATCTTCCCAGAGCCTTATCAGATCATTCCCCGATAGAGGTCATAATAGATCTGAATGCCAGGGGAGGAGACATTGGCGTATGAATACACAATGGCTACAGGAGGAATACATCACCCTGAAATGACCAACAGGTATTGGTCATTATTGGAAAGAGAATGGCGCGGAAACCACGATCCACAATCAATGGGAGGCCTTTAAGGCAACTATGAGGGGAGTGTTCGCTAAAGAGACAAGGGATTTCTCCAAGGCTTTAAACTCTGACTTAAGACACGTAGAAATCAGTGCTACTGCTGCTCGACAGAAATATATTCAGGACCCATCCCCTAACACATATCAAACATGGCAGGACCTGATGAGACAGCATAGGCTACTTCTAACTGAACGCAATACAAAAAAACAACTACATCAAACCAGATTCATTATTGAATTTGGCAATAAAATTGGCCGCCTACTAGCTTTTTTTGGCAAAACTTTTATATGCTCCAATCTCTGTAATACAACTTAGACACCCACGGGGAGTTGTGGTGAGAGACCCTCAGGGAATTCTGAACAGGTTTCTAGAGTTCTATGAGACCTTCTATCAATCCCAGACCAGACATACGGACCAGGAGCTGTCTTCCTATCCAGAGAACCTGAATCTCCCTTCTCTGGACTTGGAAGATAGTGCTGCTCTGGAACATTCCATAACAAAGAAGAAATATGTGGTGCCATTTCCTCCTTTAAACCTGGTAAATCGCCTGGATTAGACGGTTTTCCGGCTGAATGGTATCAGCTACATAAAGGAGAACCTGGCGCCACATTTACAAAAAGGTTTTTATAGAAGCAGAGGAGGTTATACTCCCGGAATCTACGCGTGAAGCTCTGATTGTAGTAATTCCCAAACCAGGGAAAGATACACAAGAATGCGAGTCCTATAGCCGATATCCTTGATCAACTCTGATGTCAAAGTATTGGCCAAAATTTTGGCCAATAGATTGCAATCAGTAATCCTTAAATTAATGAACTCAGAACAGACAGGTTTTCTACCGGGCCGCTGTACCCAAATGAACCTCAGAAGATTATATGTTAATTTACAGATTCCACATAATAATGCAGGCAGAAGAGTGATAGCATCACTAGATACTAAAAAAGCGTTCGACTCGGTCGAATGGGATCTCTTTTCTATATTCCAAAAAAAAAACAAACATATTAAACTCCCTGCTGAACTCTTTTGTGGGGCGACAAGGCAGCTAGGGTCTCTCTGGACCTCTTGCAATTACCAGTGGGGAGAGGAGGGCTGGCGGTGCCTGACACCGCCTCTACTACCTGGCATCACAGCTAGTACATATACACTGGTGCACAGCTGAACAACGCTGCAACTGCGGTTCAGGCAGCTGTGGTAACCTCCTACGAGACGTTAATTGACTTTTTCTTTAGAGGGGAGGTCCCTACGGCAGGAGGTACAGCAATGCTCAGATCGGCTAAACGCGCGCTAGGGATCTGTCTAAAAACATAACAGATGGCCCTCTACATCTGTCACCCAATGCCCCATTATGGTTCAACCCATGTTTAAAGGAATTTTTCCACCTAGGAGGATGGATATAGATGGGCCAAATTTGGACTTACACCAATTATATGACAATGGTGAATTAAAATCATTCATACAACTGAAGAGTGAACTGAATATCCCTGATTCCTGGGCATTCCAGTTCAGCAGACTGAAACATGCCGCTCACACTCAGTTTGGGACAGGACCAGTACCCCTTGAAAATACTAACCTAGAAACACTCCTTGCTGCACCCGATCACACTAAACTGATATCTACCTACAATAGTGCACTCATAGATAAAAAAAAAACACCCAAAAGGAAAAGAAAATTAGAGACAGGTGGACAGATATCGTGCCAGAACTTACAGAGGCACAATGGGAGGAAGTCTTGACCTCATATATGCCCACGGTTCTCTCTGCCAGAGACAAACTGATACAACTAAGATATTTGCACCAAATGTACTATACCCCACTCCAGCTATACAGGGTGGGAAGAAGGGACAACCCCACATGGCATAAGTGTTTAGCAGCAGGAAGGATCCTTCATACACATGGTGTGGGACTGCAATAGGATACGGACCTTATGGTCGCAGGTGACCCAGTTTCTTGCGGATACGTTTGATCTCCCGAATATTTGTAGCCCATTATTATGACTCTTAGGAATTATAGAGGATGAAGTCATGAGTAACAACAACATGAGAGCGCTCCTACGACTACTATTTTATTATGTTAGAAAGCTAATTGTCCTCAACTGGATTAAAAGGGACCATCTCCCATTGGCATTGACCAGGCCTTTCCAAGTGGCTAATGTCACACTGTATAAAATGACTTCTGAAACCAGAGGCTGTGCAAATAAAATGTAATAAAGCATGGGGAAAATAGATAAAATCCAGGGAAACTGTACCAAATGACATCTAAAAAAAGGTTTTTCACGCAAGACAGGAGGGTTGTACACAATATAGGAGGAGAATGGGAGAGCTTGGTTCTGGGGGAATGACAGCACACAGCACAAAAGGTTATGGAGGAGTTTGCCTCAGAGCTTGTTTTTATTTTACTTTTAATAGTTACAAGATAAAACTCTTATATATCAGAGTTACCGTCAGAGAATGGAAAAAGAGCTATTTGTACTGATGAATATACTGTACTCAGTTATTGGGAAAGTAAAAAGACTTCTAAATGGAAATATTATGCTGACATAGGCACCTATGACTGTACCCTGTTCAAACTATTTACTGCTATGCAAGTACACTTGGCAAATAAAAACCTTAAAAAAAAAAATATATATTAATGGGAGGCGGTTTTCAGGCATTATTTAGAGGCCATTTCTAGCGCTAAAACGTCTGAAAACCACCTGTGAAGCCAGCCTAAATCTGCCTGCACTTTCCTCCTCAAAGCCAGGTGTAGCACAGAAGGCCATTTTATCTTATTGATATCACCGCATTGCTTTAATGACTACATTAGACTGATGCTGTACACAACATTTGTGGTACATGGACAGCATAATAAATTAGTAAGAGATCCATGTATTCCTCACACAGCACATTGTGGTTACAAAGTGACTGCACAAGGCCTGCAACTTGGACACGGCATAAACAGATCTGTGTTCAGTAAGTCAGCCTGACAGAATAAGAATCTGGCGGTTTCTTATTACAAACATGAGCCTGTCCCTCATTCAGAAAATGGTGGGGACGAAACCAACAGACTCACACAAGTTGATAATGGTGCATGGTTTAAACATGCAAGTTCAGTTCGGCCTCAGACAGGTTGTGACTGTATGCTGCCAAATGTAGAGTATAAAGTTTAGGTCAAGCTAAAAGTAGAGTATAAAGTTTAGGATGGAATGGGGAAGGAACAGAACACCCGTCAGCTTTTTACAGCTTCATGTGCTGACCATTTTTGTATTTTGGATTTAACAACATCACCACTGGCCTTGAACCCTCTTGATGGTGCTTTAGCCCCAGTTTACACTAGTGCGACTTGTCATGTGACTTTAACTGTCAAATTGCGTAACAAGTCCCACCTCATTTGTGCCTATGGAACTGTTCAAATTGGTGAGACTCAGACTTGCGCAGATTTGAAAAAGGTTTCTGCAGTATTTTTGGAGATTTCATGTGCTATTTGCATAGACATCTGTGCATCAAGTCACACAGAATTGTTGGCAGGCCGCAAATGAAGTCACACTGACCGGTGGTTTTGACATCATGCTGAAGTAATGCAATTTCAAAGCCTCTTTCAGTGTAAGCAGGGTGTTCAAGTCTTTACAGCTATCAGGAGGCTCAAACAAAGACATCCCTTTGCTTCCTACTCTGTCAATGCAAGGCTAAAATTGTATTTCTTTTGAGTAGAGGTAGGCCAAAACCAGTGGGGTTTTTTTTTTTTTGTTTTGCATAATTTCTGCAGGTGTCTAGTGCACATTTTCCATGCCTTCCTGTCTGGTAAACACTTGTAAGGAGGACAGAAAGCGAGAGGAAGTCTCTCCAATGGAACATCGGATAGCAGTAAAAATACGAAAAGGGGGACTTTTTTTTTTTTTTTAAATAAAATGGTCTCGTTTTAGGCCTACTATAATGCGTTATGTTTCCATGTATATATATATATATATATATATATACACACACACACACATATACACATATACACACACACACACGTGTATGTGTGTGTGTGTGTCACCAATGGCTTTTTTTGGTTTCCTTTTTTACTTCATAAACTCAACTGTTCACCCAGATGATAGACTTGGGCGTCATGCACACCATGTGAAGAGACCTGCATATTTCTAGCGTATATATATTACAATTATATATATAATTTATTAAGTCGGTCTTTCAAGACACCTGCAGGCTTATTCCAAGGGGAAGCAAAATAAATACACCCCCCCCCCCCCCCCGGGAAACCTACAGCCAGTATTTTTTACAACACGGGGTTCCTTCTAATTGCACCTCCCTGGATCAGGATATTTTTTTTATTTTAGCCTTCAATAACTAGATTTGTGGATATCTGCTGTAATAACATCTCCAGTATTTGTTCAATTCCATTGCAAAAGAAGCTGCAGCTGGGAGTTATAGGAAGCCGCCATTGCTGACCTCCCGATAAGGTTAGCTGCCCGGCCATTACCCTGGCTTCAGTACTGCATCTAATGGGAGTTTCATAGTACTGAATGTTCATGAGAGGATTCCTAATTGGGTCTTGTACAGTGATGCCACCCATTAGGCCAAATAATGCAGCAGTTTGACCTATTTTAGCAATTACAGAACAAAAGCTGGCAAGCATGTGCAACAACATCTGCTAAAGTTTTTTTTAGCTGACCAAAGCAATCTATTTCTTAGCTCCAGTCTGATGTTCCAACAGGAGCTTCATGAACACCAACCTGCCAATTTAATCCCCATCTGTGTAATACAGACCTGCTGGCATGCAGGAGGCAGTGTCACAAGAGAACTCCCTGTCCTAGCTCACTGTGGCCCAGCTCAGCGGAATTGTAGATTCAGCATTTCCTCTGTGCTGTGCAGAAATATATAAAAAGGACATTGGAGGGGAGAGGAGAGCAGAGTCTCAATCACAGCGTGCCGACCTGCACCTGACTGCAGATCAGACTCAAGGACATGATTCTCTTTCACGCTGTGCGTCCGTCTGTCAGAGGCGGCTGCAGCGACGTCATCATTCCCTGCACATCATCCATTAGCATCACCTCCGCTGCAGCTATACCAGCTCATTGATTTCCATTTATAGTCCAAGGGGTAAAGTTCTGACAAATTATACAGTGGATGAAAACGCATACAAGCAAAATGGTGCATTGTGCCGTAATGCACAGCAACCAATCTGAGGTCATTCTTTTAGAGCATTAAAAGTACAATCTAAATTGGATTATATTTTTAAGGCAACACAATGTAGGAGCTCCAGTTTTTATGCAGGCATTGCTGTAGAGTACAGGTCCATCCCAATCCATGTCTGTGATCTTGTCACCTGATCACACACCTCACATGGGGAAAGAAAGAAAGAAAGAAAGAAAGAAAGAAAGAAAGAAAGAAAGAAAGAAAGAAAGAAAGAAAGAAAGAAAGAAAGAAAGAAAGAAAGAAAGAAAGAAAGAAAGAAAGAAAGAAAGAAAGAAAGAAAGAAAGAAAGAAAGAAAGAAAGAAAGAAAGAAAGAAAGAAAGAAAGAAAGAAAGAAAGAAAGAAAGAAAGAAAGAAAGTTTTTTTTTTAATCAAATTTAATAAAATGCTTTTGGAGTAAAAATCTATCGAAATATAGTTTTCCATTTAAGATACATTAATAATTTAGTTTATTCGGCATGAACTGGAGCATGAGGCTGTATATTCTGCAATATTAACATTTTTGGTAAACTAATTCAATGAATCCAAGCTCTGCAAGCTGGGATAACATGCACTGCATTGATGCATTCACACAATGTCACAGTAACCACGAGATAAAACAAAAGTTCAGGAATATTCCTTTATCCCATTGTTTTGCAAACCTATGTACACTACAAACTGTAGGATTGAATCAGTTCTGATATTGCTGCTTTACTAAACTGACAGCTGATTATTCTAAATAGGAAACCTTCATTTTGTTTGCAAAATATTAAAGATTCTAACTACCAGCAAGAATGAGTCCTTACATTTCAAGGAGTATAAAAAGGGGGGAGTTTGGGACTTTTAATGAGGCGGATAAATATATGCGCCTCCATCCCAGGTTCAAGTAAATAAAAAGGGGAATTTGGAACTTGGAATGAGGTTATTCGCTGGTTATAGTTTAAAAGATATGTGGACATGTTTTTTAACATATAAAATGTAAATACGTTACGGTGTATATCGTATTTATCTGCGTATAACACGCACAGGCGTATAACACGCACATTCATTTTAAGAGGGAAGTTTCAGGGAAAAAACTTAACATTTTAAATAAGGAACTTTGAAGAAAAACAAGGGTCAGTGCCCATCTGCAGCCTCACCATTGCCATCAATGCAGCCTGATCAATGCCAATCTGCATCCTCACAAGTGCCATAAATGCAGCAGCCTCACCATTGCCATCAATGTAGCAGCCTCACCATTGCCATCAATGCATCAGCCTCACCATTGCCATCAATGCATCAGCCTCACCATTGCCATCAATGCAGCAGTCCCGCCAATGCCATCAGTGCAGACTGATCGATGCCCATCTGCAGCCTAGAGGATACAGGGAGGGGGGCGGGACGAGCTCCGACAGATTACATACAGTGAGAATCTCCTATGATAGACAGAACAGTAGTCCAATGGCAGCCCAGGAGACGGGACTTCTTATTACAGAGGCCGCCAAGTAAACAGAAGATTCTCACTGTATGTAACCTGACGGCGCTCGTCCTGCCCCTCTCCCTGTCCCCTCCGAGGCAGCTAAAATTGAAGTATTGGCGTATAACAAGCACACGCTATTTGCACCCGATTTTCATGGTGAAAAAGTGAGTGTTAATAATGTAGTGTCATATGAAAACCCATGCATGAATGGCATGCACAGCATGAATAATATCTCGACGCGTTTCGGGTAAAAACACAATGAGGAATAAATAGTGAGAGATATATACATAAATCATGTAGAAGAGTAGAGACAAAGAAGAAAGTGACATACTAAGCAACAATATAATGGGATCGCTAGGTAATACCTTAGGTGTGTGCATATAAGCAAAGTACAGCTACAGATTGCAGCATCTACACGTGTGCAGCAAAGAGAACTGTGCTCAGGGACGTTCCTTAAAAACGCCCCGCATGCACGGGCGCTCCCACCAACGTCACACACGCACGCCAAATGCAGGGAGGGGCCCCAGCCCGGACGACGAACACCACCTATAACTGACGCCAGCATCCCCAGCTAAGTTGGCAAGGAATGGAAAACTCTTACTCCCGCCATGACACCCAATTGGGCGTCACACATGGAGCATGGTGCATGACACTGATGCGCTGAGGGCAGCCGCCCGATCCCCCCCCCCCCCCATGCACATCCACCCCCAGCCAGGGCGGAAGGAGAGGGAAAAGGGAGAGCACATCGCAGCTCCCGGGTAACAGACAATAGACAGCCCAGAGGACAAAGCACCCATACCTATACTGCCAGAACTTTACATTTAAAGAGCACCTGTCATTTCAGACTCATCATGGCAGCGCCTGTTAGCGGGCATCCACTCACCTGCTGCCACCACGTCCCTCACCTTGTCGCATCACCAGCCGTCCCATTAAAGTGAATGGGACTGTCGGTGAGTCAACAGCGGGTCAGAGGAGGAGACCCTGTGGGACAGAGATGACAGTTGCCCTTTAAAAATGATGATTTAAAATCGAGTTGATTTAAATCACATCCACCCTGCATGGGGAGGAGAGCCCAATCAAGTGACCTGTCAAGGTCATGGGGCCAGCACTTCCTCCTTTCAATGAGTTTTCTGATGCGCCGAGCAGGGGGGAACTTCATGACACATTGCAGGCTCCACGTCACTGCCTGCAATTTATGAATGGGCTGTAAATTACAAGTGGTGGTGCAGGGTATAGTGGAGAGTGATATGGGGAACTGTTGTGAACCATTCTGAAAAACAATGCTTCTCGATATGCAATCATGTGAATGCTTGCCATTTTAAAAAGGGGGGAGGGAGAGAAATATGTGAAATAATGTGTTTTTGTAACTTTAGCACTCATTTGAATAATAGGCCTGCTCAATAAACATCAAGTTAGGAAAAGAAAAAGAAAATACACATCACACCCGGACTAATCATCAGATTAGCTGCAATAATGACTGATAGTTACCATTAGGTTAAGCTGGCCATAGATGGTTCAACCTGTTGGACCGGCTGAGATTTCAACCATCTATGGGCAGGCTGACAACCAGCATGTCGGATTTTTACACGCGATTATTGTCAGCGGCTATAGCCATTAGCAACAATCACTGTGTTCTCCCACCCGGGAAGGCTCCTCGTGCCCCCTGCTGGGAGAACACACAAAAAAATAAAATAAAAAAAAAATAAAAAAAAAAAAAAAAAAAAAAAAAAGGGGAAAAGAAAGGAAAAATAAAATCAAATGCCACTGAACTTTCTGCTACAAAAAGGGTTTGCAGTAGAAGGATTACAAGGCATCACTCCTTTTCTCGTAAGTGAAGTTTTGCAATAACTTTATGTTTACACATCACAGCGGAGCAGGAAATCAGTAAAGACGACCTAAAATTCCCAACTACCTATTTACTAAACACTCACATGGCACCTGTCCAGAGGACGTTCCCCGAGTCCTTGACTTGAAGACATTGAATGCTATATGGAGAATGACAGTTGAGGGAGATCAACAGTCCTAGAGATAGACTCCTTATAATACATACAAAATGTTGGCCACACACCAGTAGAATTTGGCACGGACTTTTATTTTCGTACGTGTCTTCCAATTTCTAATGGTCACTGGAGGTCAAATCATCAATCATTTTCAATTTTCAAGTGATGAGAAAATTAGGAGTGGGATGGAAATGTTAACTGGAAAATGCAGTCTTTGCCGCAGAAAAAAAAAAGAAATAAAACAAAAAAAAAAAAAAACAAAAAAAGGAAAAAGAAGAAAGCCACATATTGTAATGTGCAGTCTAGGTACAAAAGATACCAGTTTATTTCCAATCAAATAGCAGATCTGGGCAAAACTTTGTGGGTTTTTGAACAAAATTGGTTGACTCAATGGTAGCAAGATGGAACATTTTTTAGAATGTCTATAGAAAACAAAATTCAATTGGTGTATGACCAGCTCTGGTGAACCTGTGCCCAGACTATGGATGTTAAATTATGGTCATTCTTACCAACCATTAAAAAAAAAAAAAAAACAGAGCTTTAAAACCATGCCATACCGAACTTCTCTAGTGACTTGTAGTGTAAAACAAAATCAACCCCCTTCCTGCACAGCCCCGGTGTTCCTTTAAAGTGCAAGTTCACCTTTACAGAAAATCTGTAAGGGTAACTTACACTGGACCCCCCCCTCCCAATGGCACCCGGTCCCGCTGTACCTGAGGCCTCCAATCACCCGCTCTGACACATCGGATCGCCGCTTTACTGGTCCGAAGAATTTGAAATCCCCCCCCCCCCCCGCGCGCACGCGAGCGGCTTTCTCTCATCTTTTCCAGCGCTGACAGGACGGGCTACGCGGGGTTCTGGTTGGTCGGCGCCGCCCAATTAGAATGCCTCTTATACGTACCACGTTTAGATTAAAAACTGAGTTCCACTGGTTTTTGAGTTTATTAAAAGTCAGCTGCGCTCCGTCAATGGCCAGGCAATGTTCTGGGACCTGTGACGTGTCCCAGAACACACTTTGCCTGAAACTTCCCTCTTAAAATGAAGGTGCGTGTTATACGCCAATAAATACAGTATTTATAATTTTTTTTAATTTTTATTATATCTATACACAATAGTTTTTCCTTTTGTTTAAATTTTAAACTGAATAGGCTGTTTTACAAGGTGATCGTTTACAGCCACTTTAACTGAACAAGCTGAAGTTAGAAGCCAATTGGCTACCATCCACAGCTGCACTAGATTTTGCACTCTCCAGTTTTAGTAAATCAACATGCCCTTAGCTTTAGAAAAAGGTATTTAGTCTTTCTGGGCGAGTGCAGCTGTCTCTTATTTGCTTATGGATGGCTAGAAGATAGAGATAAGCATTGGGTCCAATGGGAACCTATGCTCGGAGTTCAGTGAATGTGGCTATGACAGTTTCTTGCTCCGGCTGTTAAGCAGCCACCAGCATCGCAACAACCAGCAAGTCATCATTTGGATAAGACAAGGATTCCGGCTGACAGGTGAATGTAAACAAAGGGGCAGCGCTGGGGACTGACACACTTTATACACAACACCCCATCAAAGAATGTAGTCTGGCTGGTCGCGAGAGGTGGAGGAGGAGGTGGGGGAGGAGGCGGGACACGTGCATGCCAGCCGCGCCTTCTTCTAAACCATGGCAAGTCACATGCCCTTAACATGGCGTTTGGATTTAGCATCCAAACTTGGGCAAGTAGGAAAAAATCTGGTCTCTGTCATCATATACCATCATTGAACCACCATCTGAGCTGGCCAGACATTCAATTGGGGCAAACGATCCTTCCATTCGACCACGAGTGTGAAAGGCCAATCTGGATACAGGATCATTAGGATGGTGTCCAAAAATGTTGTACTAGCAACTTCTAATCAGGGGGAATGCCAGCCTTGGGAAGATGGCCATAACATTGGTGGAAGTGTTCAATCCCCACTCGAATGATGCATAAACACCCCACTATAGCGAGGTACCGGGTAAGAAACTAGTCTACTCACCAGTAATAAGCAAAAGGCCAATGCTTGGCAAGTGTTCCTCATCGTGACTTGTAGGAGAGGGTGTTTTTTTTTTTCTACCAGAAATGATCTGTAAAAAGAAGACAACCAATATTAAAATGGACTCCAACATCACTGTATCCATGAAAAAAAAAAATATAAAATGCAAAAATGTATGCAAAGAACCTTAGTTTCAGATCTCAAAGTCTGAGATGGGAAAGATGTAGCTGTAAAATCAGGCCCATTTTAAATTGTCACTGCTCATTTGGGGTACGTGGTAACTGAGTCGATGACCTTTAACCACTTCAGCCCCGAAAGGATTTACCCCCTTCCTGACCAGAGCACTTTTTACAATTTGGCACTGCGTCGCTTTAACTGCTAATTGCGCGGTCATGCAATGCTGTACCCAAACGAAAGAGCTTTCTTTTGATGGTATTTGATCACCTCTGCGGTTTTTATTTTTTGCGCTATAAAAACAGAAAAAGACCGAAAATTTTGGAAAAAAAAAAAAAAAAAATCGGTCAAAATTAGTCCCCATCTGCATGCAAAAATCTGTTGTAGATCTGCTGATTTTAAAATAGATTAAAAAAAAAAAAAAAAAAAAAAAAAAAAAAAAAAAAAAGGGCAAAAAGAGTAGTAGGGGCTGGTGAAATCAAATTTGTTTTTGGTCTCCAAATTCAGCAGGGACAGATTACTATTCAATGGAATTTCCTAAAACTGGAGCATACAGAATCTGGGGAAGCTGTGCGTAGTAACCAATCCGCTTCTAGCTTCAGCTTGTTCAGTTAAACTTTGAAAATAAACGTTAGAAGCCAACTGGATGCCATAGACAGCCGCTTCAGATTATGGCTACTCCGTCTTAGTAAATTCCCCTCTATGTATTTTCAGTTTTGGATTGAGAAGGAAGGAAAAAAAAAGGGGGAAGGAGGAGAGGATTTACCCGGCTGCAGGTTTATTTTTTGCTGTCTGCCTTCACGTCCGGAGACAAAAACAGGAAGCAAGAGGAAATCCCCACTTGCAATGGTGACCCCATTAAAAAGATTTACTACTCCTACCATAACATTTTACATTTTCCAATGACAAGGATCACAGGACAAACAGAGATGGTCTCCAGCGGGGAAACAGGCAGAAATAAAAGGCTGACTGAGCTCCTAGTCCTTCCGCACTCCATCCAAAGCTAAAAAGTTTGGCTTTTTTAGATGAATGCCAACTGCAGTTAAACAGCTACATGGAGCTGAAAGCATGAATATCGGAACAGTTTTATCAAACAAAAGTTTTGCGGTGCAACAAATGTATACTTTGTGATATGGGGTAGGTTTAGCTCTCATGGTAGATGCATTTGTAAAGCGAGTCCATGTCAAGCTGGAACAAAAAAAAAAAAAGATAAGGGCTTGGCAGCCCAACTTTATTAAATGAAATTAAAGCAAAGTTCACAAAACATGGATTTCCCATGCAGGGGCCAAACAATGAAAAAATGCTAGCTCACCTGGCTACATTTCAGCAGCTTTGCTGCGGTTAGCATTGGTCTTCCTGACCACAAGCTCCCTTGGCCTTGGTTGCAGCACCTCATGGGCCTGCTCCTGGCCCTCCTGACAGGGTTTTCCAGCCCCTCTTGGGTTTTTCTTGCGCTTTTGGATACTTTTAGGACTTCCTCCAGCCCCCCCCCCCCCTGGAGCCACTAGCTGCCTAAGCCCCCAGACCTCTCTTGGTCTCCCAGGCCTGCGTAGTGGACTTTCCCAGTCCTTTGGGCCAGAAGTCCCCCTTATAAAGGGATGCAGTCTCTGACAGGAACAATCAGATTTCCTGAGGGGTCTCTGTCTCCAAAAAAGCAGCAACTGCCCTGAACTACTCTCAGATCTGGCTCATGATGATCCCGCATAGTTGTGCACCAACACAGGCTGCAGGCATCTATTAAAGGCCGGACACAGGACTGAAGAAGACTCTGTTCCACACCCAAGACTCTTTGGAACCTTGAAGCTCCAGGCCCCGATCCTGAACTACCAAACATGGAGAAAAAAAAAAAAAACTTAAGACACAAACCACCCGCTGGAGCTTCGCAAATTGGATCTTTGAGAGTCCCGTGTCATCTCTATACCAATTTACTGAACTCTCACAGTCCTACCCCTGCTATGCAGGAAGGTTGGACGGTGCAAAAATTTTTTTTAGGTCCTGCAATACAAAATCGCTTTGCATTTATTGAGAAGAGGCTGAAGGGCGCCCGTGCCCAGGTGTTCACAATACAGCAGGGTAGCCCTGCCACACAGAACCCAGGAACCAATGGAGATCATTGTACTAGCGTTGACTACTACAGTGACTTCCAGCTTCTAGAAGGATCCCACAGGTATGGTATATACATAGTTTCATTGAGCCAAACTGGATCAATGTAATTATGCAAAAAAATAAAAATGAAATAAAAAAGTCTGGGATTCTTCTTAAAATATGGGGCATGCATCTGCCTAGAGTCCGCTTCAAAAGCCTTCTGTTGGGACCTCAAAAAAAGTAAGGAGAACACAGAGAGCAATAAAAAACCCCAACAACATTTCTAACTCCTCCCTACGCTATCCAAAAAACGGAAAAAAATAAAAATAGGGTTGGGTTTTCAAGTGTAAGTATTGCCATAGTTGGCCAGACATTTAAGCAACAGGAAATTAGATCTGCCAATAGTTTTGAGACCAGAGGCTGTTAAAAGAGGACAACGGCGGGACAGGAAAAGAATGTTCACATACATTGAAGACATCCATCCGTGTTATCTGCAGAAGTTATTCAGTATACAGGAAAAATCTATGTGGACAATAAGCACCTCTGCAGATCACACAAGCTGCTTATTACTACTAAGGGTATCACTTAAAATCTAGGTGTGTACGGATGCCCCAATCACAAAATCTGCGCTACACAGGAAACATTTTTATAACATCCACCACAAACTTTTACTTTAATATGAAGCATTAAACAGGCTGCAATGCAGCACAGCGACACTCTTCTTGAACAAAGGCCAGATGGTTTCTGTCAGACATGTTCTGTCAAGAGGCATTGAATGACATGCTTTCTTCCCCTACAACACACCATACGGAAGTGACAGATTTATATCAGTAATATTGATGGTGATGACAACCTCAGTGGGAGGCCTCTGTCGGTATCATACTGCGGTCGGCAGTTTCATTACACTCATCAGAGGATCTCACGGTTCTCGTGGTCCTCCTTACTCATGACAGCTCCCTGGTCACACTGTGGATGGCTCACGACTCTGACATTCAGCTGTCTATATATAAAAGGCTCCTTGTGTGATCTAATTCAAATCCTATTACGAGATACAGCGTACACACAGAACAAGTATAAAACACAGGGCAGTTGATTTACTAAAGGCAAATATACTGTATACTGCAAGTACACTTGCTCCAGATCTGAGGGGAAGTTCTGCTGATTTCAAACATCCAATCAAGTGCAAGCAAAAATTCTTTTTTTTTTAACTATTTTCTTTGCATGCGATTGAGTATTCTTTGCAAAGTGAAGCTTTACCTCATTTACTAAGCTCTGGATAAAGTGCACAGTATATTTGCCTTTACTAAATCAACCCCAATGTGAGAAACTGCTACCACCACCTAGATCCCAACTCACACACGGTCGGATTTTCCGATGGAAAATGTCCGATCGGAGCGTGTTGTCGGAAATTCCGACCGTGTGTGGGCTCCATCAGACATTTTCCATCGGATTTTCCGACACTCAAAGTTGGAGAGCAGGCTATAAAATTTTCCGACAACAAAATCTGTTGTTGAAAATTCCGATCGTGTGTACACAAATCTGACAGACAAAGTGCCACGCATGCTCAGAATAAATAAAGAGATGAAAGCTATTGGCCACTGCCCCGTTTATAGTCCCGACGTACGTGTTTTACGTCACCGCGTTCAGAATGATCGGATTTTCCAACAACTTTGTGTGACCGTGTGTATGCAAGACAAGTTTGAGCCAACATCCGTCGGAAAAAATCCTAGGATTTTGTTGTCGGAATCAGGGCCGTCTTTAAGGCAGGGCAAAAGGGGCAGCTGCCCTGGGCCCTGTCATTGTTGTGGGGCCCAAAGCAGCTGCCTCATACTTGACAACTATTCCAGTTTAAATCCCCTTGTCCCTTGAAGTTTTAGTCCTGTGCTGTGTCCTGATATCTCAGTGTGAAGTGCTGCTACTAATGCTGCCCAGCTCTGCCCTATTGTTGTGTACAGATGACTCACCTGCAGACCCTGTGTTTACATGTAAATAACTGTCTTTCATATGTAAACAATGGCAGCATTCATAAGTAAATAGCAGCTGCATTCATACGTAAATAGCTGAGGCCGGCGGCATTGATATGTAAATAAAGGCAGCATTCATATGTATATCATGCCCCCCTGCAGTGAGGAGGATGTGCTGTAACCTATAACAACCAATCAGTGAACTGTAT
This sequence comes from Aquarana catesbeiana, assembly GCF_042186555.1. Taxonomy (NCBI): domain Eukaryota; kingdom Metazoa; phylum Chordata; class Amphibia; order Anura; family Ranidae; genus Aquarana; species Aquarana catesbeiana. The sequence continues at coordinate 54,707,564 of NC_133325.1, forward strand.
TACTGTACAGTAATTTCTAGCAACCAATCAACAAGCAGAAATCATATGCTGTAACCTCTAGCAACTAATCAGTGAGCCTTAATGTGTGTTGTAACCTCTAGCAACCGGTCAGTAAGCAGTAATGATATGCTATAACCTCTGGCAACCAATCGCAATTGCTGCCTGATCTTTTACAGTAAACTGATTTTAAGTCTAGCTGCTATTTATTGTATGTCTCAGAGCAGGTGAAGAGCAAAACTGCATGGGGGGGCCCCAAGAAAATTTTTGCCCAGGGTCCAATCAATATTAAAGACGGCCCTGGTCGGAATGTCCGAACAAAGTCCGACCGTGTGTACGGGGCATTAAAGTGGTAGTAAAGTCGGTCCTATAGTAAGGCATACATGTGGGCACTGTGAATGCAGCCGGTGACGTTACCGGCGCATGCGCTCTGGCATACAGTGTCGGACCTTCAGCGTCCGTGCCATAAATGGTGGCTCCCACACGCGAGTGAACAGAAATGACGTCATCGCACCCCCGTCCACTCATGTAGCCGGAGGACGCAAACTCAGAAGGGAGACTGGGGTAAGAGGTCAGCCCTCTTAGCGGTGACAGCGCTGCGCTGGAGGGCTTTGTTCTAAGGCAAGTTTCTCATAATGTGCTAGTATGCGATGCAAACTAGCACATTATCACATTGCCTTGCAGGGGATTCTCCCTCCCACCAATAACTGTGGTTTACTACCACTTTACAGTAAACTGCTCAGGAAATTAAAATGGAACCTTCGTTATTTTAAAGGGGGGGACTCTAGTTCTTAAATTTAACAGACAGGTTTGCGTTAAATTCACTTTAACAGCAATTTTTCAGAGCGATCTGAATGTGTGTTTTTTTTTTTTTTCCCCTTTTTCTTTAATGGCAATAATGGAGGTCTTCTCTAACACACCAATAGATCTAACCGTCCCCTGGGAGCCGCACATGAGTTCGACCTACAGCTGCTAAAATAAGCAGTCAGCGGTGAGCTAAATATAGAAAATAACGGCAAGGAATTTCTGCTATGTCATCACCTGAAAGACAGAGAGCTCAGGTCATCTGTACAGTGGATGTTACTTCCTACTGTATGAGAGGGACAGGATATGCCATCTATAGTGTCCATACAGCAACGACACTGCTACTCTCTACTGAATGGGGACAAGAAGTGCCAGATATACAGCAACGACACTGCCACTTCCTACTGAATGGGGACACGTGGGGATAGGAAGTACCAGCTATACAGCAAGGACACTTCTACTTCCTACTGAATGGGGGCAAGAAGTGCCAGATATACAGCAACGACACTGCCACTTCCTACTGTATAAGGACAAGAGGGGCAGAATAGGACTTGCATGATCCAGTCAACAAGGAGGTCATCACTTTCTACTATACAGAAGGGACAGGCTGTGTCACCTAAATTTATACAGTAAGGAGACCACAACCTCCAACTGTACAAGGAACATGGGTCACTTTTGTCATCAATAGAGCGAGGTCACCATATGATCTATTCAACAAGGAGGTTAAATCACCTTTTACTACAGCCGTGGCCAAAAGTTTTGGAGAATGACACAAATATATTAAATTTTCACAGTCTGCTGCCTCAGTTTTTATGATGGCGACTTGCATATACTCCAGAATGTTATGAAGAGCGATCAGATGAAGTGCAATTAATTGCAAAGTCCCACCATGAAAATGAACTTAATCCCATTAAAAAAAAAACATTTCCACTGCATTCGTGCAAGGCTTAAGGGTGCCCAAGAAAGTCCAGCAAACGCCAGCACCGTCTCCTATAGTAGATTCAGCTGCGGGATGTGGGGCACCACCAGTGCAGAGCTTGCTCAGGAATGGCAGCAGGCAGGAGTGAGTACATCGGCACGCACAGAGAGGAGAAGACTTTTGGAGGATGGTCCAGTGTCGATAAGGGCAGCATAGAAGCCATTTCTCTCCAGGAAAAAACATTAGGGACAGACTGATATTCTGCAAAAAAGAAAAGACACAGGGATTGGACTGCTGAGGACTGGGGTAAAGTCATTTTCTCGGATGAATTCCCCTTTCCGATTGTTTGGGGCACCCAGAAAAAGCCTTGTCATGCCAACAGTAAAGCATCCTGAGACCATTCATGTGTGGGGTTGCTTCTCAGCCAAGGGAGTTGGCTCACCCACAAATTTTGCTTAAGAACGTAGCCATGAATAAAGAATGGCACAAAAACACCCTCCGAGAGCAACTTCTCCCAACCATCCAAGAACAGTTTGGTGACAAACAATGTCTTTTCCAGCATGAAGGAGCACCTTGCCATAGGGTAAAAGTGATAACTACGTGGCTTGGGGAACAAAACCTCAAAATTTTGGGTTCATGGCCGGAAACTCCCCAGACCTTAATCCTATTGAGAACTTGTGGCCAATCCTCAAGAGGCATGTGAACAAACAAAAAAAATCTCACAAATTCTGACAAACTCCAAGCATTGATGGGCTGCCATTAGTCAGGATGTGGCCCAGAAGTTGATAGACAGCATGCCAGGGAGAATTGCAGAGGTCTTGAAAAAGAAGGGTCAATTAAATCTTTTATTGGCAATTGCATAGAAATGCTTGTAATTATAATTTAGTATTCCATAGTAACATCAGACAAAAAGGATCTAAAAACACTGAAGCAGCAGACTTTGTCCAGGGCCAGGGCTGTACAAGGATGAGCAGGACAGGTCACTTATCTCATCCATACAGCAAGTTGCCTGCTACTCCCTAACTTACAAGAGACAGGATGTGTGACCTGCATGATCTACTCAACGACGGGCCATCATGTTTCACCATACAAGGTCAAGAGGTACAGGACATGACCCCTATATCCTCAATACACCAAGATGCCTACCACCTCCAACTGTAAAACGAGAGGGACAGAGCATGTGATCTATAGGATCCACTCAACAAGGAGGCCATTACTTTCTACTATACAGAGATAACGGACAGGAGGACGTGTCAGCTAAATCATTTATACTGCAACGGGACCACTACACCTCCTACTGTGCAAAAGATTAAAAGGGACAGCAGAGGTGACCTATATGAACCACCCAACAAGGAGGCCATCACATTCTACTAAACAAGAATGAGTGTAAACAGGACATGTGACCTATATGAACCACCCAGCAAGGAGACCACCATCTCCTACTGTATCAGGATGACAGGATGGGAAGCCAGCTCTACAAGGCCTTGTGGCAGTATAGTCAACATCATAGCCATCACTGGAGATAGGGAAAAACAAAAACGCACACAACTATCCCGAAGGTTATTCACAGGATGTTATGTTGATACATCCTTCTTTCAGACAACGAGGAATGAAACAGGAACCACTTCCGAGAACTGTGACGTAAAGTGGGCCTGTGCTTCTTAGGTTATTAAAGTGTACATCTCGGAAAAGATTTAAGTAAATCCCTATAATACATGTACATTGCTTCAGGTTTTGCCCCTTTACAGATGCTACAAGCACAGAAATGTCTGTTGATCTGGAAGAAATCCAGTATAATGCTGCCCCTGCCCCAGCTCTTCTAACCTGCACTATAGAACACCTCCTAATTTTCATAAAACAAGGAGAGATAAGGAGGGGGGCTGTAGTCCAGAGGAGATGAACTCCGGCAAGGCTGACTACACTGCTTGGGATTTCAGTGCAGCAAAAGGCAGTGTTGTCGGCGATCGATACAACTCAAAAGCCCAAACTCCCAGAAAAGCTACAAGGGTTACCCACTTGATTCTGTCTAGGAGGAGGGGGAATAGGAAAAACCCTTTTCCTTAACCCGAGCTTCCACTACCTCCGGCAAACAGCACCCCCCACTCTCTGCTAGTGGACTATCCCTCGGCGTTCTTACATCCAATGCAGGATCGGGTAAGTAAAACGGCTTTACCCAAAACAAGCAGTTAAGTTAACCTTTTCAGTGTAGTCAGAGATCAGCGTCAGAATTGACGTAAGATATGGCACCAACATCCCGTTTAGACAAGAATAAACATTTGGGAGATATGGGACTTTTATAGGTGCAAAGCATTGAGACAACAATATGTAAAAAATATGTACAAATGTTATTAAATGAACAACGTCATAAAAACAATACATACAGTACAATCATAGCCATAGATGTGTGTGCAAGGCATCCTATTAATGACAGTGATTTAATGTGGTCAAGTTCATGTTCTCTACACGTTTCGCCATATGGCTTCTTCAGAAAAAGATACAGATTGATACAACAGGTATAAGCAGAGTATATCTTATATGTATCTATGACTGCACTTAAATGAAAGGCAAGAGACAATCACTAAAACAAAAACCCAAAAGGCCCTACCCTCATGATGTGAGTCTGAGGGCCCAAACAGTATTAAAGGATCACTAAAGATAATTTTTTTTTTTTTTTTTTTTTAAATAACATTATACTTGCCTCCACTGTGCAGCTCCTTTTGCACAGAGTGGCCCCGAACCTCGTCTTCTGGGGTCCCTTGGCGTCTGTCTTGGCTCCCCTCCCGCAAGGACTCAACACCTTCATGTGAGCTCCCTCACATGGTGTTGAGTGCTTGCGGGCGCACTCCTGTGATACAGCTGGCAGCCATAGCCGCTCACTGTATCACTCGCCCCCGGCGCGCCGCGTCATTGGATGCGATTGACAGCAGCGCGAGCCAATGGCTGCGTTGCTTTCAGTGCATCCACTGTAACCAATCAACGGCCAGGCTGAGCAGCGAAGAGGATGTCGGGGGGCGAGCGCAGGACTTTCGAGGGGTCAGGTAAGTAAAACAGGGTGGGCTGGGGGGGGCCGGTAAAAACTTTTACCTTGAGATCCGGCAATATATTGCATCCACAAACCAAAGCCCCCCAAAAGCATGCCATATAAATTTTATTTAATATGGCGTACTAATATATATATATATATATTCACATTTATTGGCAGGATATCTATAAATTTTTGATATTATAATCACTATTCACCCCTCCCTACGGGTGACTTGGCAACATTCGGGGGGCTTTGGATTGTGGATGCAATATATTGCCGGATCTCATTTCTCATTTAAACTTTAAATAAGTTTGAAGCTGTGGAGCTTGGTGTAAGTGGAGCTTTTTTAAGTGGGAGTTATAAACAAGAGTTAGAGTATACAAGTCTTGCTGTCTGTTGGTGTGTGTATTGCTGCTGTCTGCTGGTGTGTGTATTGCTGCTGTCTGCTGGTGTGTGTATTGCTGCTGTCTGCTGGTGTGTGTATTGCTGCTGTCTGCTGGTGTGTGTATTGCTGCTGTCTGTTGGTGTGTGTATTGCTGCTGTCTGTTGGTGTGTGTATTGCTGCTGTCTGTTGGTGTGTGTATTGCTGCTGTCTGTTGGTGTTTGCTGGGTTGCATTTTGGGGACTTTTCCTTTTAGTTTTTATCTTGCCTTTTGCTGTCACTTTTTAAATAGCTTTTCTTTTTTTTTTTTTGTTTCACCAGTCTATCAATTAAGGGTGTGGTTAATTGCTCCCAGGTGACTATTTAACTTGTTGTAGGACTCAGTTGAGCGTGCTCAGTTTGAAGCTGTGGAGCTTGGTGTAAGTGGAGCTTTTTTAAGTGGGAGTTATAAACAAGAGTTTAAAACAGGAGGTTATAACAGGGGTCATAGTACCTGTGTAGTGTGAGTATCTGAGTGTTGTCTGAGTAGTGTGTGTGGATCGTTAGTACTTGTGTATTGTGTACCTGTGTATTGTCTTGAGTATTAGTGCCAGGAAGCTAGTTGTTAGGTAATTTGGACAGGGTAAAATCCCCAAATCCTCACTAAATTTAATAGGTACGATGCCCGGCGGGTGTGGAGAGGCGACTCTTTGTACATCTTGCCGCATGTATGCGTTCCTTGATCATCCGATCGAGGGCGAATACTGCTGTGCAAAATGTAAGCACATTGTTTCCCTGGAAGCCCAGGTTCTGAATCTGGGGAAGCAACTGTCAGCACTGAGAAGTCCCTCCATACTAAAGGTGAGCCAGGAACGTACACGGCAGGTGCCGGCAGGGGCCAGCACAGAGGCGGGTGGAGACAAAGAGGTGCAGGCACTAGCAAAGAGTAGATGGGTGACAGTCAGGAGGGGTAGAGGGGGAAGTGCCAGGGAGGCCGATCCAGGACTGGAGCATCCCAATAAGTACGCTCCATTGAGTGACATTGGTGTAACCAGTCAGGGACCAGCACTGCTGGAGTTGAGGGACTCTCCTAGCTGCCAGGGGAAGAACTCCTCCAGTGAGAGTGGGGGGGCAGCAAAGGGAAAGGAAAGACAGATTCTGGTGGTAGGGGACTCAATTCTTAGAAGGACAGAGAGGGCAATCTGTAACCAAGACCTGAAGCGCCGAACAGTATGTTGTCTACCGGGCGCTCGGGTTCGGCACATCACGGATCTTGTGGATAGATTACTGGCAGGGGCTGGGGAAGACCCGGCTGTCATGGTGCACGTTGGCACCAATGACAAAGTCAGAGGCAGATGGAGTGTCCTAAAGAACGATTTTAGGGACTTAGGAGCTAAATTGAGGAAAAGGACCTCCAAGGTAGTGTTCTCAGGAATACTACCGGTACATCGAGCCACACCAGAGAGGCAGAGGGAGATTAGGGAAGTAAACAAGTGGCTGAAGAGCTGGTGTAGTAAGGAGGGGTTTGGGTTCCTGGAGGACTGGGCCGACTTCTCAGTCGGTAACCGGTACTATAGAAGGGACGGACTGCACCTAAATGAGGAGGGTGCAGATCTGCTGGGAATGAAGATGGCCAAAAAGTTAGAGGGGTTTTTAAACTAGGCGATGGGGGGGAGGGTCCAGAGACAGTGATAGCCAGCGCGGAAGATATTCCAGAGGGTAGTATTGGGGGCATTAGTGGTAGGTTAACCAAAGCACAAAAACACAAGGTGAGTATAGTAGCAAGTCCAAGTTGCAATCTTGAAACACCCAATACGAGGACAATATGCGACCGGTCTAAACTATGTGGCATGTTCACCAATGCCAGGAGCCTGGCGGACAAGATGGGTGAACTAGAGATACTGTTGTACAAGGAGGATTTGGATTTTGTGGGAATTTCAGAGACCTGGTTCAACAGCTCTCATGATTGGCTGGCAAACATTCAAGGGTATACCCTATACCGCAAGGATAGAGAGGGTAAAAAAGGGGGAGGGGTATGCCTATATATCAAGAATAATGTACAAGTGAATGTGAGAGATGACATCACTGAGGGGGCTAGGGAGGAGGTGGAATCTTTATGGGTAGAGCTCCAAAGGGATGAAGCTAAGGGGAAAATAATACTGGGAGTATGCTATAGGCCCCCTAACCTGAGGGAGGAAGTGGAGACGGATCTCCTATCACAAATTGGATTAGCAGCAAGGATGGGAAGTGTTATCATAATGGGGGATTTTAATTATCCAGACATAGACTGGGCGGAGGGAACCGCGCATTCATTTAAGGCTCGCCAGTTCCTTAATGTCTTGCAGGACAATTTTATGGGTCAGATGGTAGACGCACCAACTAGAAATAAAACATTACTAGATCTACTGATTACCAACAATACAGACCTGATAACAGATGTGGAAATACGGGGCAATTTAGGTAACAGCGATCACAGGTCAATTAGTTTCAGTATAAATCACACAAATAGGAGACATGAAGGGAACACAAAGACACTGAATTTCAAAAGAGCCAACTTCCCTAAACTACAAACCTTGCTAAAAGGCATAAATTGGGATAAAATATTAGGAACAAAGAATACAGAGGAGAGATGGGTTTGCTTTAAGAGCATATTAAATAAGGGCATTAGCCAATGTATCCCATTGGGTAATAAATTTAAAAGAGCGAACAAACATCCTGGATGGCTTAACTCCAATGTAAAAATGCATATAAAAGCAAAGGAGAAGGCCTTCAAAAAATACAAGGTTGAGGGATCATCCACAGCATTCAGAATTTATAAAGAATGCAATAAGAAATGTAAGGGTGCAATTAGGATGGCTAAGATAGAACATGAAAGACACATAGCGGAGGAGAGCAAAAAAAATCCCAAGAAATTCTTTAAGTATGTAAACAGTAAAAAAGGGAGGACAGACCATATTGGCCCCATAAAGAATGAGGAAGGACATCTGGTTACAAAGGATGGGGAGATGGCAGAGGTATTGAATTTATTCTTCTCCTCAGTATTCACGAGTGAATCGGGGGGCTTCAGTAACCAAAACTGCAGTGTTTATCCTCATGACACAACACAGGAAGCACCTACATGGTTAACAGAGGACGGAATTAAAATTAGACTTGAGAAACTTAACATTAATAAATCACCGGGACCAGATGGCTTGCATCCGAGGGTACTTAGGGAACTCAGTTAGGTGATTGCCAGACCGTTGTTCCTAATTTTTACAGACAGTCTATTGACTGGAATGGTGCCAGCTGATTGGAGAAAAGCCAATGTAGCACCAATATTTAAAAAGGGCCCAAAAAACATCCCTGGGAATTACAGACCAGTTAGCCTAACATCAATAGTATGTAAACTCTTGGAGGGGATGATAAGGGACTATATACAAGATTTTAGTAATAAGAATGATATCATTAGCAGTAATCAGCATGGATTCATGAAGAATCGTTCTTGCCAAACCAATCTATTAACCTTCTATGAGGAGGTGAGTTGCCATCTAGATAAAGGAAGGCCCGTAGACGTGGTGTATCTGGATTTTGCAAAAGCATTTGACACAGTTCCCCATAAACGTTTACTGTACAAAATAAGGTGCGTTGGCATGGACCATAGGGTGAGTACATGGATTGAAAACTGGCTACAAGGGCGTGTTCAGAGGGTGGTGATAAATGGGGAGTACTCAGAATGGTCAGGGGTGGGTAGTGGGGTCCCCCAGGGTTCTGTGCTGGGACCAATCCTATTTAATTTGTTCATAAATGACCTGGAGGATGGGATAAACAGTTCCATCTCTGTATTTGCAGACGATACTAAGCTAAGCAGGGCAATAACTTCTCCGCAGGATGTGGAAATCTTGCAAAAAGACCTGAACAAATTAATGGGGTGGGCGACTACATGGCAAATGAGGTTCAATGTAGAAAAATGTAAAATAATGCATTTGGGTGTCAAAAATATGAATGCAATCTATACACTGGGGGGATAACCTCTGGGGGAATCTAGGATGGAAAAGGACTTGGGGGTCCTAGTGGATGATAGGCTCAGCAACGGCATGCAATGCCAAGCTGCTGCTAATAAAGCAAACAGAATATTGGCATGCATTAAAAGGGGGATCAACTGCAGAGATAAAACGATAATTCTCCCGCTCTACAAGACTCTGGTCCGGCCGCACCTGGAGTATGCTGTCCAGTTCTGGGCACCAGTCCTCAGGAGGGACGTACTGGAAATGGAGCGAGTACAAAGAAGGGCAACAAAGCTAATAAAGGGTCTGGAGGATCTTAGATATGAGGAAAGGTTGCGAGCACTGAACTTATTCTCTCTGGAGAAGAGACGCTTGAGAGGGGATATGATTTCAATTTACAAATACCGTACTGGTGACCCCACAATAGGGATAAAACTTTTTCGCAGAAGAGAGTTTAATAAGACTCGTGGCCACTCATTGCAATTAGAGGAAAAGAGGTTTAACCTTAAACTACGTAGAGGGTTCTTTACTGTAAGAGCGGCAAGGATGTGGAATTCCCTTCCACAGGCGGTGGTCTCAGCGGGGAGCATTGATAGCTTCAAGAAACTATTAGATAATCACCTGAATGACCGCAATATACAGGGATATGTAATGTAATACTGACACATAATCACACACATAGGTTGGACTTGATGGACTTGTGTCTTTTTTCAACCTCACCTACTATGTAACTATGTAACTATGTAACTATGTAACTATGTAATACCGTTTGGGGCCCTCAGACTCACATCATGAGGTAGGGCCTTTTGGGCTTTTGTTTTAGTGAATGTATCTTGCCTTTTATTTAAGTGCAGTCATAGATATACTCTACTTTTACCCGTTGTATTAATCTGTATCTTTTTCTGTCTCTGTTGCACTAAAGTTGTCAAATTATAGGTTCTTGTATTTAAAAAAAAAAAAAAAAGAACCACAACGTTCTTTCCTGAAGAAGCCATACGGTGAAACATGTAGAAAACATGAACGTGACCACAGTAAATCACTGTCATTAATAGGATGCCTTGCACACATCTATGGCTATGATTGTACTGTATGTATTGTTTTATGACGTTGTTCATTTAATAAAACTTGTACATATATTTTTTACATATTGTTGTCTCAATGATTTGCACCTATAAAGTCCCATATCTCCCAAATGTTTCTTCTTTTCAGTGTTAGTGTTCAGCTTTAAGTGTGTGTGCATGATGTGCTGTAGTCTCCACCTTAAAAATAAATAACAATAATTCATCCTTGAACTCAACTCTGTGACTTTGCAGCAGACTGATGGCATCACCCCAGCCTTGGCAAACAGAAGGAAGCATTTCCCACGGTGTTTAGACTCTACAGTACAACTTTGAAGCAAATCACAAGGTGGGGAGGTGGCAGCAGAGGCTGATCTGCGTCAGACATTTGTGAACACAGCCAAGAACTGCATAGGACGCCAGGATATACATGATTGTTTCATCTTTTGAGCTAGCATCTCAGTCCTGAAAGTAGATAGTAACCCCCAGGTGATGCCTTCATCCTTCTGGGGAGAAAAGTAGAGGAAGGTCAATATCAAATGGGAGAACTCAGAGGAGAGGTAATACCCAAGTGCATTACATTGACATATTACTTAGCATGCATACACTTAACTTATGGGTTCACGTTAAAACAGGGCATAGTCACGGTATACTGGACCTACCATCACAACCTCATTAGCAGCACAACAACGTCCTCTTTCTGGTCCTGTAGATCTAATGTACAGCGAACAGATAAAACATAGGAAGCAATACTCAAAGGTTGGAGAGATTCTTGCTCAGAATCTATTTGTTTCCATCACAAACAAGTGTGAACAAGCCGAGCCTGGCCAATTCTGGGAGGAAACATCTACTTAGTGATCATAAACATCAAACAATAGTACACCGAGCCATCCATGACACTCTGAGGAATTGGCCCTTTAAATACAACATCCCGCTGCTGCATCCAGGGAGTGATGTACGCGGATGTAGAGCTCCGGGCCGGATGTGAACTTCCCTTATCCATGCCATACGATGAGGTCACATCATTGCTCAATATAGACAACAGTAGAATTTCTAAAACTCCGGATGTGTCTACATTAAAAATGGACGGTTGGATATCCTGGACTACAACCTTTCTGGAAGTAATCGATCACACTACAAGGCCTAGTTAAATCTGGACTCTGAGAAGATACAATATTGTCCAAATACAAGAGTCCTCTACAGTACACTATATTACTAAAAGTATTGGGACGCCTACCTTTACACACACAAGACTTTAATGGCATCCCAGTCTTAGTCCGTAGGGTTCAATATATTGAGTTGGCCCACCCTTTGCATCTATAACAGCTTCAACTCTTCTGGGAAGGTTGTCCACAAGGTTTAGGAGTGTGTCTATGGGGATGTTTGACCATTCTTCCAGAAGCACATTTATGAGATCAGGCCCTGATGTGGACGAAAAGGCCTGGCTCGCAGTCTCCGCTCTAATTCATCCCAAAGGTATTCTATTGGGTTGAGGCCAGTCAAGTTCCTCCACCCCAAACTCGATCATATATGTCTTTATGGACCTTGCTTTGTGCACTGGTCCAAATCACTTGGTGGAGAGGGGATTATGGTGTGGGGTTGTTTTTCAGGGGTTGGGCTTGGCTCCTTAGTTCCAGTTAAGGGAACTCTTAAGGCATCAGCAAACCAAGACATTTTGGCCAATTTTAAGCTCCCAACTTTGTGGGAACAGTTTGGGGATGGCCCCTTCCTGTTCCAACATGACTGCGCGCCAGTGCACAAAGCAAGGTACATAAAGACAAGGATGAGCGAGTCTGGCGTGGAGGAACTTGACTGGTCTGACCTCAACCGGATAGAACACCTTTGGGATGAATTAGAGTGGAGACTGCGAGCCAGGTCTTCTCATCCACATCAGTGCCTGATCTCACAAATGCGCATAGACATACATTCCCATAGACACACTCCTAAACCTTGTGGACAGTCTTCCCAGAAGAGTTGAAGCTGTTATAGCTGCAAAGGGTGGGCCAACTCAATATTGAACCCTATGGACTAAGGCTGGGATGTCATTAAAGTTCATATATGTGTGTGTGTGTAAAGGCAGGCGTCCCAATACTTTCAGTACTATAGTGTATATTCTACTTTGAATCTTGGTGTGCTTTTTGTATTTCTCCCAGATCTGTGCAGTAATCCAGTGTGACACTTTCCCTCTGTGCAGGAGCTTCCTGTAATAAAGACCGCTGACTGGTGCTCTCTCTTTGTGAAGGGTGACTGGTCTGGTCTCCGCCCCTCATAGTTTTCTGCAGGCAGCCTGTAGTGGGTGGAGTCTACTGGATTCTTCCCACAGCTCTGCTCTCTGCACAGGCCATGTACAGCACACTGATGATGTCACGGCTAGTAATATAAACAAATATTTGCAAAGGAATTTGGGGATTCCAAAATGTATCTTTGGTAGTTATTGAAAAATATATTTAAGTAAAAATTTTTGTGCATAGTGTTCAGCTTTAAAAAAAAAAAAAAAGGATTCATGCCATTGGTTTAAAGCGCAACATAAAACCCGTCAGGATTTTTTTTCAGACTGTTGCATCTTCCTGTCCTGAGACACAAGAGGAAATCTCTCCAAAAATGAGGGAAACCCACTTAGCTGTTATTGGAACAAAATGACCCCATTGGAAGATTTCCCCCAGTCCCTATTCTGGTGACAGTTTGTATCACCCATCATTTAAAAAAAAAAATAAAAAATAAAAAAAAAGAAACTTCACCCAAAAAGGGAAAGTTCCACTTGTTTGCCCCTCACCCTTTAACAATTGGCACTTTTTATAAGGGGGGGTTTGAGAAGAGATGATACCTGGTTCTCACAGGTCCCTGCTCCCACTACTCCCACTTCTGCCTGGATCGCCTAGGTGATCTGAGCTGAAGTTCATCCCCCACAGCCTTCTAAGACACATCACAAGTCCCAGAAGACGGCGGGACCATTCACAAAGTGCAGCGACACAGCCGACTTCCCTAGTAAAGATGCCGGTGCCTGGACCCAAAGCACATTCAAGAATCGGCTCAGGTGAGGACAGTGCTGAATCTCTAGACAGGTAATGCCTGGTACACATGATGAGCATAGCCGGTGAATGGTCGTGTTTTTTTGGGGTTTTTTTTGCATGCTATTCTCATATCGAAAATGATGAGGTTACTAGAGTCCCGACAATTCTTGTAAATAAAGATGCCGGTGCCTGGACCCAAAACCCATTCAAGAATCGGCTCGGGTGAGGACAGCGCTGAATCTCTAGACAGGTAATGCCTGGTACACATGATGAGCATCGCGGATGAATGGGGGTGTTGTTTTTTTTTTCTTTTTGCAGGCTATTCTCATATCGAAAATGAAGAGGTTACTAGAGTCCCGACAATTCTTGTAAAAACAGAATATAAACTTCCCGCGAGGATGTATTATATGCCTTAGTTTGTGAGTATGCGCAGTCTTGGTCACTCGATTTTTTACGGACAAATACTGTACTGATTAAAATGAAAAAATAGTTTGTTCCGTTATGGTTTGAGAATTTTTTTTTTTTTTTTGCGTTTGATCCTTCGGATATTTTCACATGAACTGCCATTATCGGCTCTTGAAAGCAGTTTACCAACAATCAGATTATGGGACGATCGCTCTGAAAACCGTTATTTTTTCGTCCGATTTTCTCAACGTGTGTACTAGGCATAAGTTCCCTTAGATCAAAAGTCAGCAGCTACAGGATTTGTAACTGCCGATTATGTTTTTTTTTTTTTTTTTGGGAGGAGACTGGAGCTCCTCTTTAAAAAAAGTTGGCCACACATGTATCTATAGGATTATTCGATGTAAATAAAATGATCGCACTGAACAAGAATCATAAACAGGTGCTCCAGTCTAATGATTTAGTGAACAAAAAATTTGTTTATTGAAGTTTTCACATAAATAACCAAAAAGTACATAAAAACCTAGAATAAAAAACCACAAGCAAAACAGACCAGAACTTAAAAGAAAAAAAAAAAAAAAAAAAAAAAAAAAAAAAACCACACCACAAGAGAAATTAGTACTACCCACGTAGGGGTGCAAAAGCAATGCTAATAATAGGGTAAATATTACTTGCATGGGGGGCACATGGATTATCAAGGTGTGGTTAAAACAGAATGACAAGTATAAGGCAAAATACATGCAACAATAAGCGACAGCAAGCCCTCCAAAGATGATACCACCTTGGTTAGGGGATGCATATCACAGGGGAGGACTATCCATGGCAGTCAAACAAGAAATCATGGATGTAGCTCTAGTGGGATCAGCCAAGCACTTACATCAAACTTTATCATATTTTGCTGGACAACCCCTATTCACATTGGTAAACAATAGTCTTCCACTCTACAAGGATACCCAAGTCCTCCAAAAGGGGATAGAAGGTAGAACCTGCTTCTTCCAGTAGAGTACTATAGCCTTTCTAGCATAAAAAAGGTAGAAGGCCCACCAATATTCTCTCTGCTACAGTGGGAATTAGATTTTCTACCAACCCCAGTATACAGATTTCCATGGAAGAAGGTATTGATACCATGTTTATCACGGAAAGCACCTGACCAAAATCGGGCAATAACTGAACAGGACCAGAAAACATGGGGGAAAAAAATAAATAAAAACAAAAAAAAAAAAATCACCCGGTAGAATGACCACATCTCCAGCACATTGGAGGATGAGAGGGAGACATGGCATGAAGTCTAGAGGACATAAAATTTTGAATTGGATTAGCTTGTCTTGTGAGGAAACCCAAGTACGGAACTGCAGGTCCCATATGTCGCCCCAGTCGTCATTGACCAGGTGCTGGATTCCAGCAGGAAAACCACATTCACCGTTGGAGATTTGTTTGAGAAAAAATAAATTCCGCCCTGCTCCTTTCAATTTTCTCATCACCACGGTCAAAAAGGAACATCGATTTGATTGTAAAAAGGAACATTCTTAAAAAAACGTTTCTAACAAAATTCTACTAGCGTATGGTCAGCTTTGCAGCAGAGATTGATGGTTCCAGCAATAAAAAGGTCTAAATTTTTAGCCGTGTACCTCAACTACTTTGAGTAACGGGTGGGATCACATTCAAGCCATCGTGTTCCATTATGTAGGAGCTGGTCTGAGGGCCTCTTGTACTAGCTTTCTCAGAATGAGTTTCTATTGTTTGCTACACAAAGACAGCAGCAAATGAAATGAATAATACAGAGGGCTCCAGGACATCCTGCAGATCAGGTGACCCGATAACCAAAATGTGAAACCTCAGATGATCAGGTGACCTTTATGTTCTGCAAAGCATCAGCAAATTAATGAGAAGTCAGCCGGTCACTTGGCAGCACTGGGTTTCTGGTGTCACTGTTCCTCCATGGTTCCGAATGGCTGCACTTGGGTGTCTCACCTTGGATGCCCCGATTTCCTCCAAAACCTCAACACCATTTATGTACTGTATTTAGCTGTATATGGTAAATGCATATACATTACACCAACGCCACTACCTGCCTGGAGTTTGTATGTTCTCCCTGTGAACATGTTGGTTTCCTCCGTGTACTCCGGTTTCCTCTCACACTCCAAAAACATGCTGGTAGGTTTATTGGCTCCTGAATAAATTGGCCCTAGTATGTATATGTATGAATTTGTGTTAGGGACCTTTAGATTGTAAGCTTGAGGGCAGGAACTGATGTGAGTGTACGCTATATATATACATATACCCTGTTTATCACCGAAAATAAGACCTAGCGTGATTGTCGGTGATGGCTGCAATATAAGCCCTACCCCCCAAATAAGCCCTAGTTAAAGTCCTTGTAGGTCTTATTTTCAGGGTAGGGCTTATTTTCGGGGAAACAGGGGAAAAGTATTCATACCCCGTGAAAAAATTTCCACATTTTGTCATGTTACAACAAAAAAACTTAAATGTATTTTATTGGGATTTTATGTAATAGACCAACACAAAGTGGCACATAATTGGGGAGTGGAAGGAAAATGAACGCGGCTTATGAAGAAAACCCGTTTGGGTTTGCTAAAGACTTGTCCTGCTGGAAGGTGAACCTCCGCCCCAGTCTCAACGACCCTAAACATGCAGTGAGGGAAAAAAGTATTTGATCCCCTGCCGATTCTGTACGTTTTGCCCACTGACAAAAATGATCAGTCTATATTTTTTAGTGGTAGGTTTATTTTAACACTGAGAGACAGAACAACAAAAATATTCAGAAAAACGCATTTCAAAAAAAGTTATAAATTGATTTGCATTTTAATGAGTGAAATAAGTATTTGATCCCCCATCAATCAGCAAGATTTCTGGCTCCCAGGTGTCTTCTATACAGGTAACGAGCTGAGATTAGGAACACTTTTAAATGGAGTGCTCCTAAGTGCCGGTTCACACTACCGCGACTTGGGATCCGACTTGTCAGACCTCAAGTCGCCCCAAGTCGCTTGACATCTGAAAGTCCATGTAAGTGAATGAGAGCCGTCTATATGTACGCTACTGAAGTCGCTCCGACTTCAGAAAAGGTCCCTGTACTACTTCAAGGCGACTTGTAGGCGACTTGTACCCATTGATTTCAATGGAAGTCGCCTACAAGTCGGATCGTGGTCTATAGTGAAGCGACTTCACAGGAAGAGAAGATGTTTTTTTCAAGCAAACCCCTCCCTCCCCCAGAGCAGATTGTAGTTTGATTGGCCACTGGAAAGTCGCCTGTCTTGGAGGCGACTTGAAGTCGCCTTGTAAGTCGCCCCAAGTCGCGCTGAAGTCGCGCTGAAGTCGCGCTGAAGTCGCGCTGAAGTCGCCTTGCTAAGTCGCGCTGTAAGTCGTGTTGCCCCTGTGTGAACCAGCGCTAAATCTTCGCTTGCTATCTGTAAAAAAACAGACACCTGTCTATAGAAGCAATTGATCAGATTCCAATCTCTACACCAAGGCAAAGACCAAAAGATGTCAGGGACAAGATTGTAGACTTACACAAGGCTGGAATGGGCTACAAGACCACACCAAGCAGCTTGGTGAGAGGGTGACAACAGTTGGTGCGATTATTCGCAAATGGAAGAAACACAAAATAACGGTCATTCTTCTTGACTTGGAGAGGATCTGCAGAGAGGAGTGGGACAAAATCCCTCCTGAGATGTGTGCAAACCTGGTGGCCAACTACAAGAAACGTCTGACCCTCTGTGATTGCCAACAAGGGTTTTGCCACCAAGTGCTAAGTCCTGTTTTGTGAAGGGGTCAAATACTTATTTCATTCACTAAAATGCAAATCAATTCATAAAAAAAACTTGCGGTTATGCGGTTTTTGTTATGATTCTGGTCTCTCACTGTTAAAATAAACCTACCATTAAAATTAGACTGATCATTTTCTTTGTCAGTGGGCAAACATACAAAATCAGCAGGGGATCAAATACTTTTTTCCCCCTCACTGTACAGCTAAAGCAGGGGTAGGCAACCTCGGCACTCCAGCTGTGGTGAAACTACAAATCCCATCATGCCTCTAGGAATCATGCCTATGATTGTCAGGGTTTTGCAATGTCTCACGGGACTTGTAGTATCAAATCAGGTGGAGAGCCGAGGTTGCCTATCCCTGAGCTAAGAGCTACAATGGAATGTTTTAGAACTTTAGATCAAAAGCATATTTGTGCGTTAGAAAGGGCCAAGTCATAGTCCAGACCTAAATCCAATTGAGAATCTGTGGCTAGACTTGAAAAATTGCAGACGTTCTCCATCCAATCTGACAGAGCTTGAGATATTTTGCAAAGAAGAATGGGCAAAAATTTCAATCTAGATGTGCAAAGCTGGTAGAGACATCCCCAAAAAGACTTGCATTGCAGCGAAAAGGGTTTTTTACAAATTATTGACTCGGGGGGGGGGGGGGGGGGGGGGCGTGAATGAATACAAATGCATGCCACACTTTTAATATATATTCTCTTGTAAAAAAATTTGAAAACCATTTATCATTTTCCTTCCACTTCACAATTACGTGCCACTTTGTGTTGGTCTACCTAGTACCACATAAAATAGATTTACGTTTTTTGGTTGCAACATGACAAAATGTAGAAAATTTCAAGGAGTATGAATACTTTTTCAAGGCACTGCATGTACCTGCAATAAGTAAAAAAATATATATTTTTTTTTATGCAATGTAAAACACACCACACACAAAAATATAAATAAAATAAAATTTGGCCAAAAATATACACATTAATGCATGGACTACAAGCAACGCTTCCTGAAATATGCAGCCGGCTAAAGCTTTACAAGCCATAATCATGGAGCCGGCTATCCTGTGCCAGTACCCGTCCAGGTACTGAAGAGTAAACACACAGTCTGTTATCTTTCAGCAGACCAGCAGCCACATACAGAACATGCACACTCAGGGTGGAGGGCCAGGTCTGGAAAGAAGATTACACCCAACACACGCCAACATTTCCTGGAAGCAAAACATCACCGCAGCAGCGATTTTTAAAATCCCCAAAACAGACAGGACACAGACGTGAATAGGATCCTCCGCTATGGGGACCGTTCAAACTTCAAGCAACCAATCACATTGTAGGTCGTAAAAAAAAAAGAAAAAAAAAGAAAAAGGCTTTGGCTAAAATCGGCTGCCGAACTCATGCTATGTCCAAACCCAGAAGAAAGGCCACAACGTACCAGTACGTCGCCCAGCCTGCAGATGCCATCCGCTTGCACTACAACTACAGGGGGCAGGTGACAAGCAGTTAAACTGATGGAGTGGTTTTACAAGTTGAGGGTTAACAATCACCTAAAAAAAATAAAATACTAGAATGCTTGGAAGACCAGCATTCCAGTGGAGTCATTTACAAGTCAAGAAAGGGAAGGAGAAAGGCCAGACTTGTTGGAAGGTTGTGGGCTCCATTTCTTCCAAGAGTTTTAGTACAATAGAAAATATAACATTCATCTGAACAAGACTCAAGGCTTCGGTAATAGTGATGATTCAGCTCTGGGTCACACATCCAAGACATCCCGGTGATCCGCATAATGACTCACTCCCCAGTCCTCCTCCCTCCCGAGTCACAGCATCCTAATCTCATTAACAATGCAAATGTCAATGTGGCTCCTTCATTACCAACACAATAGAACGACTACACAAGGAGTGATCTGAAACTCCCTCCCGGAGTTGGAGGGAGTCGGTGGATGATGATGATATGGAGGTTACCAGTGAGAGCACTGAGCTCATTGCCACCATCCAGATATTTTATACAGATGTCCACTTCACTGGTACACCAGTCTGTCCCCCCCCCCCAACATTGTTTAGGTATGTTGCAGCCATTAAAATGATGCTCAGCTGGTCCCAATACCATGGACAATGGAGTCCCACGGTACGTACTGCTGGCATGTGCCCTTACCTTCAGAGAATGCTCCAACTTTCTGAACAAAGGTTTTTTTTTTTTATTGGGGGGGGGGGGGGGGTGTCTGACCAGTGGGAGTAGAAAATGCCCCAGGCTTGGTGATCAGTGGAAGTAAAAAAAAATAACCACACACACTACAGAGCAACAGTGGTTAGGAGGAGGAATCATGTCTAGATGTTGGAATTTATTAGGAGGATCCATGCCTTATATAGTAACCCAAGAGCTGGATAAAAGCAAGCAAAGGGCCACATCCAACCCACTGAGGAATCAATTGGGAGCATTTTGTTCATCAAGCGAACGGGGAAAAAAGAAAAAAAAAAGAAAAAAAGAAAAAAAGAAAAAGAGCATACATGTGTGGTCAGCTTTACCCATAATGCAATGCAATACAGAAGGCATTCCGAGGCGTGACTTTCCACAAGTCAGTATTGGAGTAGGGCTTGACATGAAGCAACGAAGGAGCCCAGTGATGGATCCCTCACAAACAGGAACCTACTGAGAGAGGAGAGGAGAGGAGAGAAGAGAGAAGAGAGAAGAGAGAAGAGAGAAGAGAGAAGAGAGAAGAGAGAAGAGAGAAGAGAGAAGAGAGAAGAGAGAAGAGAGAAGAGAGAAGAGAGAAGAGAGAAGAGAGAAGAGAGAAGAGAGAGAATATATCACACTGATTGTTATTTCTAGAAGGGTTTTATTAATTCATTTTTGGCAAGCTGCACAAAAAAAAAAAAAAAAAAAAAAAAAAAAAACCGCACCTCCCCACTGAAATGCATTGAAAACACAGCAAGAACGCACCAAAAATGCACCCGTGCTGCGTTTTTGATGCATTTTTAAGTCACATGACCTATGAAAAAAAAAACACACCATAAGCAAGGTATAACCGCGCCAAATCGTGTTAAACAAGGGGTTGAGGGGGGCACACACTAAACATACATTTCTAGGGTTGGTGCCGCTATAGAGACCAATATACAAATTGGACCACAGAATAGCGCACACATACACAAAAAAAAAACAACGGTTGCTTTCAAATCTTGCAAGCCTACTTAAAGCGGGGTTCCACCCAAATTTTGAACAATATCTGTATGCATTCTCTTCCTTGCCTAGATGCTGACATGCCGTTTAAAAAAATTTAAATCGCCGTAATTACCTTTTATTTTTCTATTCTTCTTTGCACTTCCTGGTTCTCCTCCCGTGGGAGTAGGCGTGTTTCTAGCCTCTCCCAGACTCCTGGGAGCTAGTCTCAGGCTTCCCAGGATGCCACTGAGCATGTGCGGGAACGAGCAGGGAATGCTGGGAGCACAGCATTCACCACATCCAGGAAATAAATGCTTGTGGGCTTCAAATGCCCACAATGAAGATGGAAACCGCCTGCAGTGAATAATATAAATTAATCTGACACAGGCGGACATATTATACACAATTTGAGTATGTAATGCTGAGAAGAAAAGATTGTGAATGAATTCAAAAAAAAAAAAAAAAAAAAAAAAAGGATAGATAGGTGGACCCCCGCTTTAAAAGCAGAGTTCCACCCACTTTTACTACTTTATCTTAACCACTTGATTTTGGATATTTATTTGTATTTAAAATGTACTTTTTTTTTCTTACTTCCCTTTTCTAAAGCACTGAGTGCTCAGCTGCGGTCCAGGGCGTCATTTCCTCTTCTCCCCCGCTGCCTTCTGTGTGTGTCCCAGAAGACGGCGGGGCCATTTGCGCAGTAGGAAACCGACTGTGAAGCCTCCACTGCCGGTTTCCCTTAGTTGGAATGGCGGTGCCTGCACCTGATCCGATAGACGGATCAGACTCGGGGGGCGCGACATCGCAGGCTCCCTGGACAGGTAAGTGTTCTTGTTAAAGGTCGACTTTAAAAAAAATTTAAAAATTGTATTCGGCGGACATTATTGGCACTTTTTTTTTCTTTCGGCACAACGCTGAAAGTCCTATTTTCGGCGGCCAAAATTTCGGTGCATCACTACCGCCCAGTATAAAACTAGGGCTGGCTACAACTGATTATTATAGTCATAAGACTGCACACAAATCCAATAGTTGCGAGTACACCATTAAAAAACGTCACAGGCACCATTGGAACAATGCCAACTCTTTTAAAATGGTAACTAGAGCATAACAAATGGCATTTACATAATGTGACCTGAGCGTCACCCGGGCAGCCAGCTGGTGGCAGAGAATCAGACCGAGGCTGGTGACCCAGAATGTCTTATGTAGGTGAGCTGTCATCACATTCTATAGATTGTAAACGTTTGTTGGAAATGAAAAACACATTTTTATGAATTTATTTTTATAACCAATAGTAGAAGAGTAAAATAGTAGTAAAGTAGAACTATATGCAAAACCTTTTTCTTCCCCATTTTGGATACAATCAGGGAGGCTAAGATTTTTTTTTTCCGCCATTTGTCCCATTGTGGAGATTTCCCTTCACTTCCTGTCCCATAACCAAACAGGAAGTGAGAGGAAAGCCCTGCAAATTAGGAGAATTCCTTGGGGACCCCCCAGGTCTCCAGAACCAGTATCCCCCATTGGAAGATTTCCCCTTTACTACTTTTCTGGGGACAACCCAAAATTTGAGGTTTTCCTTTCACTTGTAAATGAGAAAAGGTAAACAGGACAAATAGAGAAGGTGCCTCTCCATAAACGGGGACCCAGACAGCAATAAAAACCGACAAGGGTTCTAATCCCTCTCCACTCCATCCAAAACTAAAGTAAAAAAGTTTGGCCTTTTTGGTAGAAGTAAAGCCTAACTGGCTGAAACTTTGCTAAAGTTTGCTAATGCACTGTGTATCAAAAACAATTCTATTTTTTTTTTTTCTAGAAAAATGTAAAATCCCATTTTAAAAGTATTTAGAGCTCAGTGCTTCTGATCTCCTCCGGCCTGTTTCAGCCACTTCTTGTCTACCTGCACTCACTCCAGCATCATCCACACATCATTGCCCTGGGCTGGCTTCCCAATAGCGACAAGGGCGGACTGCGACTGTGCAATGCATGTTGGCACGACTGCTTGTAGCCTCCCCACCTGGGGGGTGATCGGGCGACAAACACAAGAGTAAAACTGGGAGAGGGTCCTGACCCCATAAGAGGAGGTTCCTGAACAAGGACTTCCATGAGGGATCACCAAGGTTCTTAACCACTTCAGCTCCGGAACATTGAACCCCCTTCATGACCAGGTCATTTTTTTTTTTTTGCGATACGACACTGCGTTGCTTTAAACCGACAATCGCGTGGTTGTGCGACACTGTACCCAAATAAAAATGTACGTTCTTTTTTTTTCCCCCCACAAATAGAGCTTTTTGTTGGCATTTGACCACCTCTACGGTTTTTACTTTTTGCGCTATAAACACGAAAAAAAAAAAAAAAAAAAAAAAACAAATTTTGAAAAAAAAAAAAAAAAAAAAAAAAAATCTTAAGTTTTTTTTTTTTTTTTTTATCAGTTTAGGCCAATATGGATTCTGCTACATATTTTTAGTAAAAAAAAAAAAAATTAAATAAATAATAATCATATAATATTTTACTGGTAATGGTGGCGATCAGTGACTTATAGCGATACTGTGGTGGATAGTCTGTGGAGATTTAATAGATTTAAATCTCCACAGTCCATCCTGTGGTGAGGTTTGGTATTCCGTCTTTTGCTTCTGTGGTGGATAGTCGGACACTGACATTTTTTGGGGACCAGTGACACTAAGCCCCCCGTTCACACCTATGCGAACTAGATGCGGCTTACACCGCATCCAATTCGCAGGACATTTTAAAATACATTCATTTGAATGTATCTGGTTCACATATGTGCGTTGCATCCGCAGTGCGCATTGCACAAAAAACATGTGCATTTTTTGGGCATTGCGGTGCGAATTACAAGCCCATTATCTTCTTTGGGAACGCATCTGATTCGCAGAGGCATTGCGTTCTGAACATGGATTTTCTCCTTCTCCTCACTACACCTCCCCCCTCTCCCTGCTCACTGATCCGCAGCTACAACGCAGAGGAACCTCTGAACAACTGATTTTTATCTTCCCAGTGAAACCTGAGCTTCAATTCGCACCGCACATGTGTGAACCCGGGCTAATACAGTGATTAGTGTTAAAAAATGTGCACTGTCACTGTACTAATGACACTGGCTGGGAAGGGGTTAACATCAGGGGCGATCAAAGGGTTAACTGTGTGCCTAGCCTGTGTTTTTGTACAGTGTGGGAGGTGCTTTTACTAGGGGGAAGAAATGGATCCATGTCCCCGCTTTGCAGAGACACAGGATCCATGCCTTCTTTACTGACAGAACAATATTCTGCCTTGTTTATATAGGCTGACCGCCGTTCTGTGTAAAACTGCTATAGGGCGGTCAGCAAAGTGGTTAAAAAGGTGTTGATTTAACCGCTTGCCAACCAGCCGCCGCAGTTCTACTGCGGCAACATGGCTCGGCTGCGCGAATCGCCATTATGTTACGTCGCTCCCTCTGGTGGCCACTAGGGGCGCACACGCCTGCAGCTCGCCCCCGGAGCCGATGCGTGTGCCCGGCGGTCTCGATGACTGCCGGGCTCCCGTGATCGCTCGTAACACAGCGAGAACCGGGATCTGTGTGTAAACACACAGATCCTGGTTCTCTGAGGGGAGAAGTGACATATCGCCTGTTCATACAAAAGTATGAACAGCGATCTGTCATCTCCCCTAGTCAGTCCCCTCCCCCCTTCAGTTAGAACACACACTAGGGAACACAATTAACCCCTTGATCGCCCCCTTAGTGTTAACCCCTTGCCTGCCAGTGACATTTTTACAGTAATCGATGCATTTTTATAGCACTGATCGCTGTATAAATGCCAATGGTCCCAAAAATGTGTCAAAATTGTCCGATGCGTCCGCCACAATGTCGCAGTCAGGATAAAAAAAAAAAAATAATCGCAGATCGCCACCATTACTAGTAAAAAAAAAAAAAAATAAAAATGCTATAAATCTAACCCCCATTTTGTAGACACTATAACTTTTGCGCAAACCAATCAATATACGCTTGTTGCGATTTTTATTACCAAATATATATAGAAGAATACATATCGGCCTAAACTGAGAAAAAAAATTGTTAAAAAGAAGGAGATATTTATTATAGCAAAATGTACAAAATATTGCTTTTTTTTTTTTTTTTTTTTTTTTTAAATTGTCGCTCTTTTTTTGTTTATAGCACAAAAAATAAAAACCGCAGAGATGATCAAATACCACCAAAAGAAAGCTCTATTTATGGGAAAAAAAGGACGTCAATTTTGTTTGGGTACAGCGACGCATGACCACGCAATTGTCAGTTAAAGCAATGCAGTGCCGAATCACAAAAAGTGCTCTGGTCAGGAAGGGGGGTAAAATCTTCCGGGGATAAAGCGGTTAAGGGAAAAAAAGAAAAAAAGAAAAAAAAAAACACCCACATACAGGGGATTTAAAACACCATTTGAAATGACAGTACTGTGTGAAAGCTCATATGAAATTGTTAGTCTTCAGGTTAGATCGGTTTTAAATCCCTAAACCAGTTGAGGGCCACAAGGAAGGAGTCTGATCCACGTGACTTCTTTGAGTTTGTTGGGCCTCTAATCCTCCATAGAACAAAACATGACTCACTGACCAATGAAGGAAGTAAAATGTTTGTTAGGAGGTGGAAATCCATCATAGACGGATGGTGGGACTTCCTCGTTCATAACCGTCAGATCATCCCTGGAGGTGTCAGGAGGTTAATAAATTGGAAGAGCTATTTTTACCTACCAACAGATTAAAAAAAAAAAAAAAATGAATGAAGACAGCAGAAGGAAAAAAAAAACCCACCATGCCTACATACAATATAGCAAAGGGAGAAAATAAAATACTGCTATGGCCCTTATTACACATGCAGACCGTTCGTTTGATCAGATCAATCACTTTTTTTTTTTTTTAAAGAAAAAAAAAAACCCAGATGAAGTGTACATCAGTTTATCCGTTTTTTCACATCTGCCAGCTGGAGTCCTTAAAGCTCCATTCACACTAGTGCGTTTTTTGATGCATTTTGCAGAAATGCATGGGAATTTAACATGGGTTCCTATGGAACATGTTCACATCAATGCCTTTGTGTACCTCTGCGTTTTTGGAAAGGGTCAGGGACTTTTTTTTCCATGCAAAATGCAGCGTTTTGCATGTAAAAGAATTCAATGGACCAACATCAAAAACGCAAGTGCAGCGTTTTTACGGCGTTTGACGTGTTTTGGGCGTTTTTTTTTTAACTGTATACACGCGGCAAAAACACTGTAAAAACGCTGCTCAAAAACGTCGCAAGCATCACAAAAAACACTGCAGAAACGCTCAAAAGCAACATGCATAGATGTGAATCAAGCCTAAAGCAGGGTTCCCATTAAAAAAGTCAGCAGCTACAAATACTGCAGCTGCTGACTTTTAATCGGACACTTACCTGTCCCAGGGTCCAGCGATGCGGGGGAATCGAAGCCCCGCTCGTCTTCCCCTCCGCTCGGCGGCATTCTAACTGCGGGCGCCCGGCTGTGGCTTCACAGCTGGGCACCCACTGCGCATGCGCGGGCCGCACGCCTTCACTGGCCCCGCAATCACCTGGGACCGGTCATGTGACAAGAGGGAGGGTGGAGAGGCGATCTCCCTTCCTGCACCGAGGGAAGTGACGTCAGGAGCCCAGGCACCGAAGGAGGCAGACTACGAGGGACCCCCTAGCAACAGGCATTTAGAGGCGAGTAAAAAAAAATTTCTCCAAATTTTTTTTTTTTATTCTTTTTTAAGCACATTACTAATTTTTTTTTTTTTGGGGGGGGGGGGGGGGCGGGGGGGGGGGGGTCTCTGGGGACGACACTCCACTTTAAAGTGCAAGTTCACATTACTCTGTAAAAGGTGAACACTTGAGTCCCAGAGTCATTTTTTCCATGCAAAAACGGACTGTTCACATCAGTTTTTTTAACAAATGCAAGAAAAAAAAAAAGATAGAGCTTTTATACGTTAAAATAAAAAAAAAAAAATAATAATAATTAGGGTCAGCAGCTACAAATTTGTAGCTACAGACTTTTACCTGTCCAGGCATCCAGTGGTGTCCTCACCCGAGCCAATTCTTGAATCAGCTCTTGGGTGCTGCCATGTTGGCGGTGGCTAATGGAAACCGGCAGTGACTCGCCAGTTTCCTACTGCGCATGCACGAATCGCTCTGAGCTTTCTCAATTGGAGGGGGGGGGGGGGGCGGGAGGAATTTCCGGCTTTTCTCACTTTGCCGCAGCAAACAGCCAGAAGTGGGGGGTGGGCAGACAAGCGGAGCGCCCCCCTTTTAGGTGGAGCTCTGCTTTAAGAATGAGGAAATCCCTTGTGGAGACAGACAATAGAAGGAACCAGACAGGGGTTCTAACCTTTCTCCAGTCTATTCAAACACTAAAAGATTTGGCTTTGGATATACTTTAAAGCTGAAGTTTAATCTGTATATATGTTTGGGTCTTCCCTGCCCCCTTCTCCTACAACATGCTACATTAAGTTTAAATAAAACCCTTCAGTTTTCATGACACACTTTAAAAAGTAGAATTATAGGGAAAACTTTTTTTTCTCATTTGGGATAGAGTAAGGGAGGGTTATAACCTCTGTCAGATTTTTTTTTTTTTTTTTCCCCCCGCCATCTGTGTCCCATTGCGGAGATTTACCTTCACTTCCTGTCCCATAGCCAAACAGGAAGTGAGAGGAAATCCCTACAAATAAAAAGGAAATTCCTTGAGGAACCCCCTAGGTCACTATTTGAAGATTCCCCTCTATTTCTTTTCTGGAGACAACCAAAAATTTGGGATTTTCTTTTTACTTTCAATAATAGTAAAACAGGACAAATAGAAAAAGGGAGAGTCTCCCTAATGGGGGCACAGGCAGCAATAAAAACCTGACAGGGGTTCCAGTCTTATCTTCACTCAAAAAAAAGTTTTTGCCTTTAGTTATACTTTAATTTAGACCCAGTGATGTCATCACTGGGTCTCTTTTCTGCTCTATGCAAACCAAGCAGATGATGGCTGGTTGTAGCGGCTGTACGTCGCTTCCTGAGAAACAGCGGACTGTCCTAGAGAACGTGAGGCTGAGCCTCCATGATTGAGGGAGCTGAAATCCAATGAATGAAAGGGGCGGGCCAGTCATGCTGGGGGGGAGGAAACGGCTAAATGGATGGCCGACAGCCAGGAAATGAGATGGGCTTCAACTGACCTGCTGCAGCTTCTAAACGCACACTGCGAGAAGCTCATAGTGTGCACTGAAAGCAGAGTAAGCAATCTCAGCACGGGAGAGGAGTCTGTATTACTGTGCAAGACTAAAGTGATGCATTAAAAAGCTGAACTTCAGCATTTCCTTCAACTGAAAGCCATGCCGCTTACCAATTTTCATTAAATTGTGCAATGATAGGACATAATCAAAAAAAACTCTTCTCTTGTCCTTATGTGGCATAAAAAGGGCCAGGCGAACACTACACCACATCATCGATCGCACAGGCGGTAGGAAATGGAATGGCAAACCTGTGCGGTCAATGAGACGTCGCTGCAGCCAGATCAATAGACCTCTAGAAGATCATCTAGGAGCGGAGCAGTTGGTTACGGCACAACACCGGGAGATATTCAACTACCAGACCTCGGGGCTTGCAACCACGGGCCAGGTGACAAGGGAGAGGCCATGTAGTACAGCCGGGTGACCGCACCTTGTACTATGTAATGACACAGACAACATCCTATTACATACTCCACCCAAGTCGGTTCAGATCCAAAAATAGATTTAGATATATTTATATTTTAAACATATTTAGCATTCATGTCACGTTGGTATACAAAAAAAAAAAAAACCACAACATGCTAAAGCTTCTCTATTTTACAAAAATAGCGCTGCAAAAACATAAAACCAAAAATGTGCCGACTGCTTTAAAATGTTGAGTCGCTGGAGGAGAATCCAAACCAACAGCATGAGATGAAAGAAGAGAAAACACCACCTTACTGGATCTATGGAGAGTCTCCACACCCCTCCCAATTCAGCTTCAGGCAGCGATGGGCAGTACTGACCGGCATTGCTAATGGGCACTGATTGGCGACACTGTTGGCGCTATATTGCAATCAGTGCCCTGATTACATGTGTAGATGTTCCCCTGCGTGGAGATGCCGCTGATCGGCTCTCCTCACTACACATTCTGTCAGTGTGAGGCGAGGAGAGCCGATTACCAGCATCTCTGTGTTTACATGTGACCAGCTGTGATTGGACACTGCCGATCACATGGTTAAAGAGCCGCGGACGCGGCCTTTCACAGAGATCGGGGTCGTGCCGTGTCCTAGCAACACGGCGCGGCCGCTGCGCGCCCCAGTGAGAGCGGCAGTTTTGGGACGCTGTCATATGACGGCGTCCCAGAACGAGAGCCGCACCGTCCTGCCGTCATTTGACGGTGGGCGGGCAGCAATTAGTTAAATGTGACCTATAAACAGTACAACTCAATTGAAAAGCAAACTGAAATCTTTGGGGGGGGGGGGGGGGGGGGGGGAATGGACTGGGGATGTAGCTGTGTTTAGAATTAAACAAACAATCACATTCAAACTCATGTTAAATAGGAGACTGTACAAACTGTCATCATTTAAAGTGCCTCCGATTAATCCCAAATAAAGTCCAGCTGTTCTAGTAGGTCTTTCCTGACATTTTCTGAGTTGCATCCTACAGCAAAAGCCATGGCCCGCAGAGAGCTTCCAAAGCATCAGAGGGATCTCATTGTTAATAATAATAAATTATTATTCAGGATTTATATAGCGCCGTCAGTTTACACAGCGCTTTACACCGTGAGGGTAGACAGTACAAATGTACTAGGAATCAGATTGTAAGCTCTAAGGAGCAGGGCCCTCTGTTAAAAAGGTATCAGTCAGGAGAAGGGTACAAAAGAATTACTAAGGCATTAGATATACCATGGAACACAGTGAAGACCGTCATTAAGTGGAGAAAATATGGCACAACAGTGACATTACCAAGAACTGGAAGTCCCTCCAAAATTGGTGAAAAGACGAGAAGAAAACTGGTCAGGGAGGCTGCCAAGAGGCCTACAGAAACATTCAGCCCGGGTTCACACCTATGCGAATTAGAGGAGCGTTTCCACACCTCTAATTCGCATAGCAGGAGAATGTGACTGGCTCCCTATGGAGCCAGTTCACATATCTCCGGGGCGGCTGCGGTGCGCACTGCACAAAAACGCTGTGCGTCTTTGGCTGCGTTTCAGGGCCGAATTCAGGCATAGAATCAGCCCTGATTCGTCCCTGAAACGGTGAACAGGGACGTACACAGCGCTCCTGTGCGATCCGCAGCCCATTGTGGTGTGAACCCGGGCTAAAGGAGCTCCAGGAATATCTGGCAAGTACTGGCTGTGTGGTACATGTGACAACAATCTCCTGTATTCTTTATATGTCTGGGCTATGGGGTAGAGGGGCAAGACGGAAGCCTTTTCTTAAGGAAAACATCCAAGCCCGGCTAAATTTAGCAAAAAACACATCTGAAGTCTCCCAAAAGCATGTAGGAAAATGTGTTATGGTCTGATGAAACCAAAAGATATGTTTGGCGCAACAACACTGCACATCACCAAAAGAACACCATACCCACCGTGAAGCATGGTGGTGGCAGCATTATGCTTTGGGGCTGTTTTTATTCAGCTGGAACAGGGGCCTTAGTCAGGGTAGAGGGAATTATTAACAGTTCCAAGTACCAGTCAATATTGGCACAAAACCTTCAGTCTTCTGCTAGAAAGCTGAACATGAAAAGAAACTTCATCTTTCAGCATGACAACAACCCAAAGCATACATCTAAATCAACAAAGGAATGGCTTCACCAGAAGAAGATTAAAGTTTTGGAATAGCCCAGCCAGAGCCCAAAACTGAATCCCATTGAAAATCTGTGGGGTGATCTGAAGAGGGTTGTGCACAGGAGATGCCCTCGCAATCTGACAGATTTGGAGTGTTTTTTTGCAAAGAAGAGTGGGCAAATATTGCCAAGTCAGGATGTGCCATGCTGATAGACTCATACCCAAAAAGATTGAGTGCTGCAAAAAAAAAAAAAAAAAAATCAAAAAGGTGCTTCAACAAAGTATCAGTTTAAGGGTAGGCACACTTTATGCAACCATATTATTTTATTTTTACTTTCCTCCACCTAAAAGATTTCAGTTTGTTGTTCAACTGAGTTATACAGTCTATAGGTCACATTAAGGTGGAAAAAAACGTTCTGAAATAAAAACCCCACACACCTCGAACTCTGATAAAAGCTGAAAAACTCATTCTACAGCTAATGCTCCTGTCGTTTTTATAACGTCCAGTGTCCATGAGGCCAAAAATCCAAAGTTCTCTGAACTGTGCGTTTTTTGGCTGTTAATGGGAAAAGACCATTTCTGGTGGGGAGAAAAACCTGATCTTGGGTTCCTCAAGCTGGCCATACACATAGAGTGGATAACAATTGATCAGTTAGGAATGGACAATCAGTTGGGGATGGGCATAAAAGCCAATCTTCAAACAATAGTCAAAAGTAACGATCAGGAACAAAAGGAGAAGGGTGAATGCAGAGGATTATGGGTAATGACAGCCCATAGCCTCCAGGGAAGTTTATGTTAAGCTCTCAAGAGTTTACACCAACACAACATTCTTTACGGGAAATGCTAAGTTCTCTATAACATTCTGTACAGACTGTCCAGGAAAGCCAAGCATCATGTTTTTCTAATAAAATAATGTGCCGTTTACACCATTTCATCACATTTCTGTGCGTGGAGTCATAACGTCTCAATGGGTGCCTCTCTGGCTGGAGGAGATGATTCTCCTGACGTGCAAACACAAAAGAGGCGCCAAACAGTAAAGCTGGACATACACCAGCAGAATTTCACTTGAACGTTCAGGTGGACATTTAGAAAAATGGATTAGGAGCGTTTAATGGTGCCATTACAAACTTGACAAAAATTTTATGAAAAAAAATACATTTCGAAAAGATTTCACTTGACTGCCAGGTGACTTTGTACATTCGATTTTGGGATGGACATGCACATAAGTAGAAATTTTTCCTGTATGAAGACCACATTCACAGTTAGAATGTAATTCGTTCCAGTGAAATTTTCCATCCTTCCACTTCAATCTTGACCATAGTGGCAAGAAAAATTGATCATCTAGTTGACCCTATCACCCATTAGAAAATGGAATAAATGTTCTAAAATGAGATTCTACTGATGTGAGGCCCCATTTAGAAAGAATAGTATAGATCTCATCACTGACTCAGGAATTCTGGAGAGTTGGAGATTCTCAGGTTACAGGAGTTTCATCATCACAGCAGGAGAATTCTGAAAAGAGATGGGTGGAAGAGGGAGGGGGACCTCCTGATTGATAAGCGGAGCCTCCATGTGACCTGAATGGGGTAGGAGAGACACTGAAATCCAACATCGTGTACAGTACTACAACAGTGCACTGAAACTGCAATCCGTTACTAATGTAACCATCTTTTGGGAAGAACCGCTGAGTTTTTGGCACCATAGACTTTAATAGGAGCACAGTCCCATTTCAAAACCTCTATGGTGCCCAAAACACAATGAGCTCATGCTAAAGTGAATGAGGGCTAACAGAACAAAAGTTGTTTTGTTTTTTTTATTAAATGGCATTCTTCCCCTAGAAAATTTGGCAAACTTATCCATTAAAAACTGGGTCAGTGTAGGTGGTCGCCCTTAAGCAATGGTGGCCGATGTAAGTATAGAAGGTTGCCCTTAAGCAATGGTGGCCGATGTAAGTATAGAAGGTTGCCCTTAAGCAATGGAGGCCAGTGTAGAAGGTTGCCCTTAAGCAATGGTGGCCGATGTAAGTATAGAAGGTTGCCCTTAAGCAATGGAGGCCAGTGTAGAAGGTTGCCCTTAAGCAATGGAGGCCAGTGTAGAAGGTTGCCCTTAAGCAATGGAGGCCAGTGTAGAAGGTTGCCCTTAAGCAATGGAGGCCAGTGTAGAAGGTTGCCCTTAAGCAATGGAGGCCAGTGTAGAAGGTTGCCCTTAAGCAATGGAGGCCAGTGTAGAAGGTTGCCCTTAAGCAATGGAGGCCAGTGTAGAAGGTTGCCCTTAAGCAATGGAGGCCAGTGTAGAAGGTTGCCCTTAAGCAATGGAGGCCAGTGTAGAAGGTTGCCCTTAAGCAATGGAGGCCAGTGTAGAAGGTTGCCCTTAAGCAATGGAGGCCAGTGTAGAAGGTTGCCCTTAAGCAATGGAGGCCAGTGTAGAAGGTTGCCCTTAAGCAATGGAGGCCAGTGTAGAAGGTTGCCCTTAAGCAATGGAGGCCAGTGTAGAAGGTTTTCGTTAAGCAATGGAGGCCAGTGTAGAAGGTTTTCGTTAAGCAATGGAGGCCAGTGTAGAAGGTTTTCGTTATGCAATGGAGGCCAGTGTAGAAGGTTTTCCTTATGCAATGGTGGCCGGTGTAGGTGTAGAAGGTCCCCCTTTGCAATGGTTGTCACTGTAGGTCCTCATATGCAATGGTGGTTAGTGTAGGTGTGTAGAAGGTCCCCCTATGCAATGGTGGTCAATGTAGGTGTAGAAGGTCCCCCCCTACATTGGTGGTCAGTGTAGGTAGGAGATCAATTTGTCATTGCAAAGGGCTATGGTTCTGGCCAGCTCAGTAGATTAGGAAAAAAATCCAGGCCTTTTAAAAAACAAATGCACAGAATATAACAACTGGATACTAATATTTATAGGTAAAGTTAATCAAGGGAATATCCGAATGCGTGTTGTGGGATCTGTAATTATAGGACTGTATATATGGAGGTTTTCTATATGTGTGTGCGTTTTGTTTTTTTCCCCCCACTGTTGGTTGAACTGGATGGACTGGTGTCTTTTTTCAACCAGATTAACTATGCAATTGCCTACTAGTCACAGACCTAAAAACCTCGGGAGGGACCCAAGTTTAGAAATGCTGGTCTAATCTGATCTCTGCATACTTTTAGGTAAAAGATTTCAAGAATCACCCCCATCCAGCCATTTGTTGCTCCAACACATAAGTACTTTTGGTGACCTGGGGCCAATCACCTGTGGTGGACACAAATGCGCATACTGATCACAAAAGGAACCTTCCAGGAGGTCAGGCCAGAGTCATCAACAAGACCCTTCCAACAACCTCTATCCTGAACACATGGCACATAAGACCATCTCTGCAGATAATCGATCTACAACAGATTATACTGAAGGTGACCACCCTGTCAGCCCAGGATCACTCCAACACAATGACATACCTGCTAAATAAAGGGGTAATGTACTGAAGTTTCTGGTGGCCTTTGTCTGGAAGCTCCACTGGTTTGCTGTTCCCAGGCTGCTCCAAGTATTTAGCTTGTGTCACAAGTCGAATACCTTGCTAGCACCACAAATGGCTATTGTTACTCCTGCCAGCTCGGATGTCTTGTATGAACGTATGGCTTGGTGGACCAAACCATAGCATGCAGCGGGGGAGCAGGAATCACACACAGTGTGAAAGGCAACATTCACACTATTTAGCAGGAATGGTTTTACTGTATATACGATGACCCTGTGCTAACAAGGACACTTTAAAGTAGACCTTGCATCAGATATTTTTCCTTATCACGTGTATGCTTGTCAGCTAATGTGGCTAAATTCGGTGTCAATGTAACACTTCCAGGTATTTACTACACCTCACAGAAAGATGAAGCTTGAACAAAGCTGGCACCATCCAGGGTCACCACCTACTTCCTGAAATTTTGCCTGCTCTGAGATGACACAATCCCATAAATCCGAGTGCCTGTGCAGTTTTTAGTTGTATTCACAAATGTCTGACACAGATCAGACCCTCACCTTGTGACTGAATACAAAAATTACAATGTTGAATCATTCGGGGGAGAGGAGACTGGGGAAATGCTTCCTCCGGCCTGCAGCAGCAGACTGATCATCGCAACCTAGGGGGTAGTCTTTGGACTGGTGCTCATAGACTGATATTTAAATAAATAGGTAGCACTTTCCTGAAAATTATACCATGGTTTTATAGTGTCAGGAATTTATTCATGCATACTTGTAAAGCTACTGGTAGGTTAAAGTGGAAGTCCATGCTAAAAACTAAAATCAACGCATCTATAGCCACCAGCATTCTAACACTAACCTCTCTAACCCTGTAAAGAAAAAATGAGTATACATAGCTTTTCTGCAGGCGATCCGAACAGATCCCACGCTGAGCGGTCAGCCGCGGCTTCACTGTGTAGGTGGGTGAGGAGGACACGTCCGACAACGGAAGCCCCATAGTAAGTCTATGGGTGACGTCACTCCCATTCATTTCACAGCCGTTGTTGGCCGTGTCCTCTACAGAGCCTCTGCCGCTGGAGATCGGGTCGGATCACCTGCAGAAAAAAAGCTATGTATATGGATTTTTTTTCTTTACAGGGATAGAGAGGTTAATGTTAGAATGCTGGTGGCTATAGATGCAGGGATTTTAGTTTTAGCATGGAATTCCACTTTAAAGGTTAATTAACATTTAACACCAACAGTGTAACATTATATCCATGGACATTCTTCTGAGCCAGCCAAACCTGAACCCAATATTTCAGAGCAGTGTTTTTCAATTCCAGTCCTCAAGGCGCCCCAACAAGTCATGTTTTCAGGCCTTCCATTATTTTGAACAGGTGATTTATTCAGTTTCACTGCCTTAGTAATTAACACAGCTGTTTCATCTGAGTGAAATCCTGAAAACATGACCTGTTGGTGCGCCTTGAGGACTGGGGTTGAGAAACACTGTTTTAGAGAACCAAGGCCGGCATTAGATCACAGCTTCTAGCAGTGTCTAGAACAGTTGTCTCCAAATGCAGCCCTTTGCTTGCTTTTATACAGCCCTTGGGGCACTAATTTCCCCCGACAGGGCGCA
This sequence comes from Aquarana catesbeiana, assembly GCF_042186555.1. Lineage (NCBI taxonomy): Eukaryota > Metazoa > Chordata > Amphibia > Anura > Ranidae > Aquarana > Aquarana catesbeiana. Next base: position 54,742,890 of record NC_133325.1, read on the forward strand.
ATTTCCCCCCCAGTCAACAACGGGGAGCAAATCCTCCCAATGACGCCAACGACGGAGCGTATATCCTCCCAATGACGCCAAGCGACGGGGAGCAAATCCTCCCAATGACGCCAAGCGACGGGGAGCAAATCCTCCCAATGACGCCAACGACGGGGAGCAATTCCTCCCAATGACGCCAACGACGGGGAGCAAATCCTCCCAATGACGGTGAGCAATTCCTCCCAATGACGGTGAGCAATTCCTCCCAAAGACGCCAACGACGGGGAGCAATTCCTCCCAATGACGCCAACGACGGGGAGCAATTCTTCTTAATGACGCCAACGACGGGGAGCAATTTTTCCCAATGACGCCAACGACGGGGAGCAATTCCTCCCAATGACGCCAACGACGGGGAGCAATTTTTCCCAATGACGCCAACGACGGGGAGCAATTCCTCCCAATGACGCCAAGGACGGGGAGCAATTCCTCCCAATGACGGTGAGCAATTCCTACCAATGACGGTGAGCAATTCCTCCCAAAAAGACGGTGAGCAATTCCTCCCAAAAAGACGGTGAGCAATTCCTCCCAAAAAGACGGTGAGCAATTCCTCCCAAAAAGACGGTGAGCAATTCCTCCCAAAAAGACGGTGAGCAATTCCTCCCAATGACGCCAAGCGACGGGGAGCAAATCCTCCCAATGACGCCAACGACGGGGAGCAATTCCTCCCAATGACGCCAACGATGGGGAGCAATTCCTCCCAATGACGCCAACGATGGGGAGCAATTCCTCCCAATGACGCCAACAACGGGGAACAATTCTTGCCAATGACACCAATGATGGGGTGCAATTCCTCCCACTGAATTGTTTATTCAGATTAACGTCGGGACCTTTCAAGTCTGAAGGCCGGTAACAGGTCCCTTTGTTTAGAAAGTTTGGAGACCCCTGATCTAAAAACAAACTTTTCCTGAATTCAAAACTATATTATTCCAGAAATCAACTTTATTTAAAAAAAAAAAAAAAAAAAAAAAAAAAATTTAAAAAGAGCAAAATTTTATTAATTTTTTTAGTAGAAGGTTAAAACCACTGTTAGGTAATTATTTACCAACTGTGTTTCGATTGGGAGTTTTCCCCCTTTATTTCCTGTCCTGCAGACTTTACAGGAAGTGAAGGGATCTCTTTCCAATGTAAGTGAAGTCCCCCGTTAGTTGCCACAGGAACTAGTGTGCCGCCCCCATTGCAAGATTTCCCAGGAAAAAAGTTTTGGTGGCAACTTAAAATTTTGGATTGACCTTTTACTTTCATTTCTGGTGACACTGGTGATCGAAACAATAAGAGAGGGCAAGTCTCCCTAATGGGGACAAAGATAGCAATAAAAACCTAAGAGGTTCGATGCAACAGTTCTAAAAGAAAATGCTTGACTTTTAAAAATGCATAGAAAAACACACACAAAAAAAAAAAAAAAAAGAGAAAGTCTCGAAATAAAACATAATATAATATATATATTATTGTACTGTAATAAGCAAAACAGAACATGAGAGATCTAGATCTAGATCAGATTAATATCTGAATCACAGGCTGGTCACGGTATACAACCAGGAGCAACTTAGAAATGATCAGAGATACACAATAAGGAGAAACTGTAAAGAATGATGGAGTATCCATAGCAACTGCACTGTACTGGTCTGACACTAGTAAAAAAAAAAAAAAAAAAACAAACATTCTCATTTTAGAGATTCTCATGTTCTAACTTTACCATTTCGTTTTTTTTTTTTTTTTAATTCATTAAAGTGTTTTTTTTTTTTTTTAATGCATTTGAAAGACCGCTGCGCAAATACGGTGGGACATAATATATTGCAACAACCACCATTTTATTCTCTAGGGTCTCTGCTAAAAAAAATATATATATATATATATATATATATATATATATATATATATATATAGTTTGGGTGTTCCAAGTAATTTTCTAGCTGGAAATAATGATTTTTACTTGTAATGAACAAATGTCAGAAAAGGTTTGGTCTTTAAATTGTTAAAACTTCCTTCATTTACACGCTGGAGTTCTTTCCTGTGATAAAAGAACAAAAAGATACTTTGTTTCTACTTATTCTTCTGTTGTGATTAAACTTGGCAGGCTGCCTGGATTTTTTTTTTTTTCTTTCCCAGCTGTGAGAACTCTCTGCACTTATTAGAAAGAATGGTGACATGCTGTTTTGAAGATCGGGAAGAGAAAAAGATTGCGATTTCGATTCTTAATGATTAATCGTGCAGCTCTAATACAATCTTTGACCATCATGAAGAGGCATTGGGAACAGCTGGGCTCATATATAAATAAACATTCAGAACATACACTGTATAATGTATAATATGCACTAAGCAGGATGAGCAATATATATACAACACACTCCTTAATAGATGTATACAAGATCACCACCGGAGGATTCCCAGTACTCTGTATGATGTCATTTCTCACATTCCAGCAGGAAACTGCAGTGTTGTACAGTCACCGAGCGCCCCATACAATCCAATGTCAGTGTACAGTCACCGAGCGCCCCATACAATCCAATGTCAGTGTACAGTCACCGAGCGCCCCATACAACCCAATGTCAGTGTACAGTCACCGAGCGCCCCATACAACCCAATGTCAGTGTACAGTCACCGAGCGCCCCCCCATACAACCCAATGTCAGTGTACAGTCACCGAGCGCCCCATACAACCCAATGTCAGTGTACAGTCACCGAGCGCCCCATACAATCCAATGTCAGTGTACAGTCACCGAGCGCCCCATACAATCCAATGTCAGTGTACAGTCACCGAGCGCCCCATACAATCCAATGTCAGTGTACAGTCACCGAGCGCCCCACACAACCCAATGTCAGTGTACAGTCACCGAGCGCCCCACACAACCCAATGTCAGTGTACAGTCACCGAGCGCCCCACACAACCCAATGTCCGTGTACAGTCACCGAGCGCCCCACACAACCCAATGTCCGTGTACAGTCACCGAGCGCCCCACACAACCCAATGTCCGTGTACAGTCACCGAGCGCCCCACACAACCCAATGTCCGTGTACAGTCACCGAGCGCCCCATACAACCCAATGTCAGTGTACAGTCACCGAGCGCCCCATACAACCCAATGTCAGTGTACAGTCACCGAGCGCCCCATACAACCCAATGTCCGTGTACAGTCACCGAGCGCCCCATACAATTCAATGTCCGTGTACAGTCACCGAGCGCCCCACACAACCCAATGTCCGTGTACAGTCACCGAGCGCCCCATACAACCCAATGTCCGTGTACAGTCACCGAGCGCCCCCCCATACAACCCAATGTCCGTGTACAGTCACCGAGCGCCCCCCCATACAACCCAATGTCCGTGTACAGTCACCGAGCGCCCCATACAACCCAATGTCAGTGTACAGTCACCGAGCGCCCCCCATACAACCCAATGTCAGTGTACAGTCACCGAGCGCCCCCCCATACAACCCAATGTCAGTGTACAGTCACCATCTACATCTGGGGTGTAAAAAAATGGCAAAATTCCCACAGCAGCCAGACACCGGCTCAGGGCAGGTGCCCACAGCAGCCAGATATGTGTAATGACAGGCAAATTCTGATTGGTGTAGATGGTGAATGAGCCCCATGTGATAACATACAGAGGGGGGTCCTGTATACAGAGGACAGGAAATACAGATCAGAGAGAAGAGACCCCCAGCAGAAGCTCTGCAGAGCCGCCAATGTCACACAGATCACCCCTCATCTCCGCAGAGGATCACACCCCCACACTGCAGAGCATCGCTCAACAAAGGGTCACCTGTGTTCCTATATGCTGCATACTACTATTAGTAATTCTTTGCTGAGCAAAATCAATGGGCATCTTTGTTCCCCCCCATTCCTGCAGATCATCTACCCCCCCCCATGTGCCCCCTTCCTGCAGAGCATCGCTATCACAAAATATGTCTCCCACCAAGTGTCTGCAGAGCATCTCTCCCAACAAAGTCTCCCTTTCCTGCAGATCATCACCCCCATTAATGTGCCCCCCCCTATTTCTGCAGATCATTACTCCCATCCCAGCTGTGCAGACCCCCCCCATACTGTCCCTCCCCCTTCTACTCACACCCTGCAGAGCATCACTTCCTCACTATCACCTTTGTAGTCTCCAGTCCTACAGAGCATCTCACCCAACACTCAGTATAACTTTTCCCGCAGAGAATCTCACACATCACCGCTGCAGATCATCCCTCCATCCCCCCCACAGCTGTCCTGGCAGCTCCGGGAGAATTCCATCCAATGGGGACGATTCTCCGGTCCCCGGTGTTCTCTCACCTGTACAGCGCTGATCACACGGAGCTCCTCCGCCGGTACAATGTGATGTGTGCGCAGAGCTCAGCTCTATATCCCGCACACCTCCGCCCCGCCCCCTCACCGCAGTGCCCGCCGGCGACATCTACTGGCCGTACTGGGGCACAGCACGCTCCCTCCACTCATCATATCCGTGCTCCACTACTATGGGACGGAGATGGTGATCGTACCGACTTCTAATCAGAGCCCAGCAGCCTTTGCCAACCTCCCCCGGCATTTTTTACTGACAAAACATAAACATTTTACTGACGGAGCACCTTTTTTTTTTTTTTCTGATAACCTGAAAAATGTCAGAACACCTGTTAAAAACTGAAAAAAACTTGATGTATTAACACAATATGGTCGACCATTATCGACTTTCCTTGAGTTTTCTGCCTGGCTATCCTACTTTCTCTCTTCAGGAATTCCCATGATCCTTCTTGGTGATTCCAACATCCCTGCTAATACAAACGCTCCTGCTACTTCTAAACCTCTTAGTCTAACCAGTAGCGTCACTAGGGTTGGTGTCACCCAGTCCCAAAAAAATTGGTGTCACCCCCTCCTCCACCAACTACCTCAGTACAGAACCCACTCCATCAATATAGCCCCCCTCCCTCAGTACAGACCCCCTTCCATCAATATAGACCCCCCCACTATGTACAGACCCCCCTCCATCAGTACAGACCCCCGCTCAGTGCACCCCCTTTCCTCAGTATAAACCCCCCACTAAGTACTGACCCCCTCCCTCAGTACAGACCCCCTTCCATCAATATAGACCCCCCACTATGTACAGACTCCCCTCCCTCAATACAGACCCCCCTCCATCAGTACAGACCCCCGCTCAGTGCACCCCTTTCCTCAGTATAGACCCCCCACTAAGTACTGACCCCCTCCCTCAGTACAGACTCTCCTCCCTTATTGCAGACCCCCCCATCAGTACAGACACCCTCCCTCAGTGCAGAGTCTGCAGACCCCCCCTCCATCAGTATCAAACTCCCACCTCAGTGCAGACCTCCCCATCAGTACATACACCCCCCCTCAGTGCTGACCCCCATCAGTATGGAATCCCCCTCTCAGTGCAGACCCCCCCCATTAGTATAGAATCCCCCCTCAGTGCAGACTCCCCCCATCAGTATAGAATCCCCCCTCAGTGCAGACCCCCATTAGTTTAAAATCCCCCCTCAGTGCCAACCCCCATTAGTATAGAATCCCCCCTCAGTGCAGAGCCCCCATTAGTATAGAATCCCCACTCAGTGCAGACCCCCCATTAGTATAGAATCCCCCCTCAGTGCAGACTCCCCCATCAGTATAGAATCCCCCCTCAGTGCAGACCCCCATCAGTATAAAATCCCCCCCTCAGTGCCAACCCCCGTTAGTATTGAACCCCCCTCAGTGCAGACCCCCATTAGTATAGAATCCCCCCTCAGTACAGACACCCCATTAGTATAGAATCCCCCCTCAGAGCAGACCCCCCATTAGTATAGAATCCCCCCTCAGTGCAGACCCCCCATTAGTATAGCATCTCCCTCAGTGCAGACCCCCCATTAGTATAGAATCCTCCCTCAGTGCAGACCCCCCATTAGTATAGAATCCCCGCTCAGTGCAGACCCCCAATTAGTATAGAATCCCCCCTCAGTGCAGACCCCCCATTAGCATAGACACCCCCTGCACATGTCCACCCACATATACATAAAGTTTACAGACCTCAGAACAGCGCGGACGATACACACAGCCGTGTGTGTCCCTCGGGCTCCTCCCCTTGTGTGGATTTAAACAGAGAGGAGGGGGAGGATGCTTCAGTCCGCTGCGCTGAGGGACACAGCGCAAGACCTGAGGCGCAGATCAGGGCAGCGGGCAGTGTTAGCAGTGCGTGCTGCTATCTACGGGTGTCACCCCTCTGGCGGGTGTCACCTATGTGCGGCCCGCACCCCCCACACCCACCTAACAATGCCACTGAGTCTAACCTCTTCATTCGACCTGAAGCAATGGGTACAGGCTTCTACTCACTCTGATGGCAACACCCAGGGGCGTTGCTAGGGGGTGGCTATTGGGGCTATAGCCCCGAATCTGGAGCCCATAGCCCCCGAGTCTCATGCTGCAGGCTCCCTGCCTAACCAGCGGGTTGCGGCTGCTGTGGCGGGCAGGCTGGCTGCATGAGAAAGGCAGGGGAGAGGAGAAAAGCAGGAGGACGAGCAGAGATGATATCTCTCTCCGCCCGCTCCACATCAGCGCTCTTCACAGCCTGGCCTCTTCAATATGAGAGCGAGGTGCGGCGAGTGGCAGAGAGATGACACCATCTCTTACTGGCCGCCACACATCAGCACTCTTCCACCCTCACAGCACGGTGGAGTGGAGGTCACATGCTTCCTGTCATTGTGGAGCTCCACTTTGCAGCCAGACCCCCTTGCTTCAATGTCGGAGGTGCGGCGGGGAGCAGCGAGATTACATCATCTCTCACTGCCCACCCCACATCACCGCTCTCCTGCTCTCTCTAAATGGACCAGTGGTGTCAGCCTGCCACCAATGCAGCGTCAATGCACATTTGGTGGAACTGGCTGGCATGGCAAGTGACAATCCACATCAGTTGGCAAATGACAACCCACATCTGGTGGCCAGTGACGTGGCAAGTGACAATCTGCAAATGGTGGCAGGAGATGTGGCAATCTGCAAATGGTGCCAGGAGACATAGCAATTGCCAATCTGCAAATGGTGGCAGGTGACGTGGCAATCTGCAAATGGTGGCAGGTAATGTGGCAAGTGGCAATCTGCAAATGGTGGCAGGCGACATGGCAAGTGACAATCTACATCTAGTGGCAAGTAACACGCTGCATTTGATGACAGTGGCAAGTGACACGCTGCATCTGGTGGCAGGAGATGTGGCAAGTGACATGCCCAGGGCTCCCACTGATTCTGCAGTATGGTGAATTGAACCACTTTATTATATATTAGAATGTAACAATAGAAACAATGCACTTCAATCACCCTGACACAATATCAACCATGGTGCCATGATGATTAAAGCTCCAACACCAGCCATCGCCCGTGAAAAATTGCTTACCACCTCCCCCCGCGGGCATACAAAAAGGATGGTGACCGCTGCTATGGGCTCTAGCCCCAGATCTTTTGCAGACCTAGCAACGCCCCTGGCAACACCCTTCACCTTGTATTCTCCTACCTTTGCTCTCCATGCAATTTCTCCAACATTCCTTTACCTCTCTCCGACCACCACCTTATTAGTTTCTCTCTCCCCGTCTTCCACCACCTTTCCCTCCAATCGCCTAACCATCACCCATGGAAACTTTCGCAACTTCAACTCTTCTCTCCTCTATTCTGCTACTGACCACCTCTATGACAAAATCTCTCCCCTGTCCTGCCCTAACTAAGCCACGTCCATCTACAACAAATCCCTGTCCTCCACCCTGGACAAGCTCGCTCCCCTCACTACACGCAGAATCAGGCCTCGACCCCTACAACCCTGGCAAACAGATGACACTAGAACTCTCAAAAAACGTAGTCACGCTCTTGAGCGTCTGTGGCACAAGACTAAGTCTCTCAAAGATTTCAACCAACACAAATCTGCCCTCCAAAAATACTATTCTGACCTCCACACTGCCAAGCAGACCTATTTTACAGCTCTTATTAACACCTTCTCATCCAGTCCCTGTAAACTCTTCTCTACCTTCATCTCTCTACTTCGTCCTCCACCGCCTCCACCCACTGACTCACTCACTGCCCAGGAGATCGCCATTCACTTCAAAAACAAGATTGATACAATCCATGATGAAATCTCCACTCTACAGGTATCTCCCCCAGTTAAGACCCCATGTCAACAGGTACAACTGACACTCCCCCTATTCAAATCTGCTACTACAGACGAAGTTGCTAAACTCCTTTCTAACGCCCACCTAACCACCTGTCCCCTGGATCATATTCCCTCTCAAATACTACAGTCGCCCTTTGACTCCATTCTACACTCTCTAACCCACATCTTCAATCTCTCCCTCACCTCTGGCACCTTCCCCAATGCTCTAAAACATGCACTGGTCACCCCCATACTTAAAAAGCCGTCCTTGGACCCTACCAATCTTAACAACCTACGCCCTATCTCCTTGCTCCCCTTTTCCTCTAAACTCCTTGAACGCCTGGTTTACAACCAACTGAGTGACCACCTCATTAAAAACAACCTTCTTGATCCCCTTCAATCAGAATTTCGCCCTCAACACTCCACAGAAACTGCTCTTTTAAAACTCACAAATGACCTACTAACTGCAAAAACCAATGGAAACTATTCTGTACTCCTACTTCTGGACCTTTCAGCTGCCTTTGACACGGTTGACCACCCCCTCCTCCTCAAAAAACTTTACTCCCTCAGTCTCTGTGACTGTGTTCTTCAGTGGCTCTCATCCTACCTATCCCAACGCACCTTCAGTGTCACTTACAATTCTACTTCCTCCACTCCTCTTCCCTTCTCTGTTGGGGTCCCCCAAGGTTCTGTTCTTTGACCCCTTTTATTTTTAATCTACACCTCTTCCCTGGGTCAGCTGATAGCCTCTCACGGCTTTCAATATCATTTCTATGCTGACGACACACAAATCTATCTCTCCACCCCTCAACTCGCTCCATCAGTCTCCTCACATATCACTAACTTACTAACCGACATATCTGTATGGATGCCACACCACTTCCTCAAACTCAACTTGTCCAAAACCGAGCTTATAATATTTCCTCCCCCACGTGCCTCTTCCCCTGACTTCTCTGTCAAGAGCAATGGCAAAACCATCCACCCGTCCCCACATGTCAGGGTACTAGGTGTTATCCTAGATTCTGAACTCTCCTTTCAGCCCCCACATCCAATCACTTTCCAAAGCTTGCCGCCTCAACCTCCGCAACATCTCTAAACTACGTCCCTTTCTAACCAATGAAACCACAAAGCTCCTGATTCACTCCCTGGTTATCTCTCGCCTCGACTACTGCAACTCCCTCCTCATTGGCTTACCTTTAAATAGACTATCCCCCCTTCAGTCCATCATGAATGCTGCTGCCAGACTCATCCACCTTACAGACCGCTCAGTGTCTGCTACCCCTCTCTGCCAATCCCTTCATTGGCTGCCACTCGCCCAACGAATTAAATTCAAAATACTAACAATAAGTTACAAAGCCATCCACAACTCTGCCCCCAGCTACATCACTAGCCTAGTCTCAAAATACCAACCTAATCGCCACCTCCATTCCTCCCAAGACCTCCTGCTCTCTAGCTCCCTCATCACCTCCTCCCATATCCGCCTCCAGGACTTCTCCCGAGCCTCGCCCATCCTCTGGAATTCCCTACCCCAATCTGTCAGACTGCCTCCAAATTTATCCACTTTTAGGCGATCCCTGAAAACTTTCCTATTCAGAGCAGCCTATCCTGCCTCCATCTAACAACTGCACTATTTTCTCCATTAGCTCATCCCCCACAGCTATTACCCTTTTGTATAACTTGACCCTCCCTCCTAGATTGTAAGCTCTAACAAGCAGGGCCCTCTGATTCCTCCTGTACTGAATTGTATTGTAATTGTACTGTCTGCCCTAATGTTGTAAAGCGCTGTGCAAACTGTCGGCGCTATATAAATCCTGTATAATAATAATAATATGGAAAGCATTGTAGTGCGCAGCCTATTGTATCATGGTGTGCACCCCAAAGCACAAACACATATATCAGCAGAGCAGTGCACGGTGTCAGTAGAGCAGAGGTTTGTGTTAGGAGTTTTTATTTTTATTATTTCTTACCATTTTTATTTTTTTAATTATTTTTTACAATATAATTTTTTATTATTTTCAGACCATTTTTATTTTTTTATTATTTTTTGCAATATTATTTTTTATAATTTTTTACCATTTTAATTTTTTTATTATTTTTTACAATATTATTTTTCATAATTTTTTTTTACAATTTGTATTTTTTAAATTATTTTTTACAATATTATTTTTTATTATTTTTTACAATTTGTATTTTTTAATCATTTTTTACAATATTATTCTTTATTATTTTTTACAACTTTTATTTTTTTATTATTTTTTACAATATTATTTTACATTATTTTTTACATTTTTTTCATTATTTTTTACAATATTATTTATTATATTTTTAATTAATTTATTTTTTTAAATTATTTTTACAATATTATTTTTTATTATTTTGTACAATTTTTATTTTTTACAATATTATTTTTTTACAATTTGTATTATTTAAATACTTTTTACAACATTATTCTTTATTATCTTTTTACTATTTTTATTTTTTAAATTTTTTTTTACAATATTATTTTTTATTATTTTTTTACAATTTTTATTTTTTTAATTATTTTTTACACTATTATTTTTTATAGGAGCCCTGTTTGGGGTCTTTGGTGAAATATCAGAGGTCTAAACAGACAGACAGACAATCCCCAATCCCTTTCTCTGCAGCCTCAGCTGCACTGGAAGTGAATGAATGAGAAGTGCTCTTTGCTGAGCGGCTTCCTGTTCATTCACAAACTGAAGCATAATAAACAGATTTATTATGCTTCAGTTAATAATGAACACAGGAGCGACCAGTTCAGATCACTCATAGTGTTCATTCAGAAAAGGGAAGGGCCGGTAAATGAAATATTTACTGGTCCTTTCCCTGCTCTCCACCCTGAAACATCCCCCGCAGCATCCGGCAGGAGACAGGGGGCGCCAGGAAGCAGGGGAAATCGGCACTGCACAGGGTGATTAGGGTGTGCCCAGGAACACACAGCACACCCTGTGCGCATGCCTATGATAGAAACACTGATAATACCCATAACAAGTAATTGGTCTGTTTTATACTTAAAAGGTCAACACAGAACGACAAATTATCAGCCCCTGATATTTACAGACAGTTGTAAGAACCACAGATTTTTTACAAACTGTCAGTAAATTTACTGACGGTTGGCAACCCTGGTGCCCAGACATTGGAGACCATTCACAGAGATGGAGGCGTTATTTTACATAGGAGATGATAATTGTCCTATCACAACGTCCAACTCATACAAGTTATTATCCTGTTTCATAACATGAAATGAACATACACCTGTCAATGTGATTGGTGGAGGAGGGACGTTACGCTGACCACCAATGTAGAGGGGTTGTTACGCTGACCACCAATGTAGAGGGGATGTTACGCTGACCATCAATGTAGAGGGGACGTTACGCTGACCACCAACTTAGAGGGGTTGTTACGCTGACTATCAATGTAGAGGGGACGTTACGCTGACCACCAATGTAGAGGGGTTGTTACGCTGACTATCAATGTAGAGGGGACATTACGCTGACTATCAATGTAGAGGGGACGTTACGCTGACCACCAATGTAGAGGGGTTGTTACGCTGACTATCAATGTAGAGGGGACATTACGCTGACTATCAATGTAGAGGGGACGTTACGCTGACCACCAATGTAGAGGGGTTTTTACGCTGACTATCAATGTAGAGGGGACGTTACGCTGACCACCAATGTAGAGGGGACGTTACAATGACCATGCTAGGTTGATCAATGTAAGATAATATTTAAAATGATGGTTAATAGTGACATTTCCCTTTAAACTGGTGGGGAGTGGAGAACAACCCTCTTACATTGGTGGTTGATGCTGGGGCCACTTGCATTGATAGTCTCTCTAGGGTCTCTCACATTGGTGATCAGTGTTTAGGCCACTTACATTTCGTAGTCACTGTACTGTAGTGTTCCTTATATTGGTATTTAGTAAAGAAAGGCCCACCCCCACATTGGTGTCAGTGGGAGACGTGGTAATTACATTGATAGTCGGACTCAGTGAAGAAGTGCCCTCTATTTACCCTATTAGTGGTATGTAGAGAAATGGCCCCTCACATTGGTGATCAGTGAAGACGGACCCTCCTATGTTGGTGGTCAGTGGAGAAGAGACCTTTTACATTGGTGATCAATGTTTGGGCCACTTACATTTGGTAGTCACTGTAGTGCCCCTTGTATTGGTGTTCAGTGAAGAAGCCCCCCTCACACTGGTAATTAGTGGAGGAGGTCATCAGACCTTATATTGATGGCAAGTGGAGGAGAGACCCCTAACACTGGTGGTCAGTGCTGAAGGTCCGCTTTATATTAATGGTCAGTGGAAAAGTGCCCCTTTCATTGGTGGTAGGGAGTAGTCGGGTCCAGACAGAGGGTCATGGTAGGTGGCAGGGAAGAGATTAGTCGGGTCTAGAGTTGCCACCTCATCCCTTTAAACCCGAACACATATTAATTACACAGGTTCTGTGGCTGATTAAGGTGATAATTAAACTCACTTGCCTTATCTGCATTCAATTAGCCATAGAACCTGTGTAATTCATATGTGTTCGGGTTTAAAGGGATAAGGTGGCAATCCTAGTCGGGTCCAGTCAGGATTCATGGCAGTTGGCAGGTAAGAGAGTAGTTGGTTCTAGACAGAAGTCATAGCAAGTGGCAGAGAAGAGAGTAGTTGGGTCAACACAGAAGTCATGACAGGTGGCAGGTAAGAGAGTAGTCAGGTCTGGACAAGAGTCATGGAAGGTGGCAGGTGAGAGAGTAGTCGGGTCCAGACGGAGGACCATGGCAGGTGGCAGGGAAGAGAGTAGTTGGGTCCAGACAGGAGTCATGGCAGGTGGCAGGTAAGAGAGCAGTCGGGTCTAGACAGGAGTCATGGCAGGTTGAAGGTAAGAGAGTAGTCGGGTCGGGTCCAGACAGAGGGTCATGGTAGGGGGCAGAGAAGAGAGTAGTTGGGTCCAGTTAGGAGTCATGGCAGGTGGCAGGTAAGAAAGTAGTCGGATCTAGACAGGAGTCATGGCAGGTAAGAGAGTAGTCAGGTCTAGACAGGAGTCATGGCAGGTGGAAGGTAAGAGAGTAGTCGGGTCCAGTCAGGAGTCATGGCAGGTAAGAGAGTAGTCAGGTCTAGACAGGAGTCATGGCAGGTGGAAGGTAAGAGAGTAGTCGGGTCCAGTCAGGAGTCATGGCAGGTAAGAGAGTAGTCAGGTCTAGACAGGAGTCATGGCAGGTGGAAGGTAAGAGAGTAGTCGGGTCCAGTCAGGAGTCATGGCAGGTAAGAGAGTAGTCAGGTCTAGACAGGAGTCATGGCAGGTGGAAGGTAAAAGAGTAGTTGGGTCCAGTCAGGAGTCATGGCAGGTAAGAGAGTAGTCGGGTCTAGACAGTAGTCATGGCAGGTGGAAGGTAAGAGAGCAATCGGGTCCAGACAGAGGGTCATGGCAAGTGGCAGGGAAGAGAGTAGTCAGGTCCAGTCTGGAGTCATGGCAGTTGGCAGGTAAGAGAGTAGTTGGTTCTAGACAGGAGTCATGGCAGGAGGCAGGTAAGAGAATAGTCGGGTCCAAACAGGGGTAATGGCAGGCGGCAGGTAAGAGAGTAGTCAGGTACAGACAGAGGTCATGGCAGATGGCGGGTAGCTCTGGTAGTGGAGGTCCTAGGAATCCTGGAAGACCCTGCAGGGATCCTGTAAGAAATCTTGGAAGACCCAGCAGGGTTCTTGCGAGTACTGTATGAGGCTCATTACAGTGCGTTACTGAGCCTCTTACAGTGCGTTACTGCACATACGTTAATGCACATTATGTCACATATTCATTAAGAAGATCACCACAATGGACAGTATATGCGTTGGTGGTGCATTGTTGTGTGCTGTGTGTTGGACCCTAGTGTACAACATGTTGAGATGCCAATCATAATGAATGGCACTTCAACGTATTGCACATAGAGCAAGTGCATTGTGAACGGGCCCCCTCTGTGACCTTGTTGCCATATCCTGTAAGGGGAAAATACAGGATCACTTTAACACTTTTCTAAGTCTATTTATATTTATTCCTCTAATAATTTGTTTATCGCTATAATTCTGTTTTTCCAACCTTTCGTGACTCATCGTCCTGAGACAGAGGCGATAACACCTTCAGTGGTCACAAACATATAGATAAACAGGCTCCAGCCACTGACCACACTCCAATCCTCCCCAAAAATATTTTGTCTTCCAGGTTCCCGCATGTTTTTCTGCATTGTGTACATGGATTATATTCTGTTATGTTGATATGAAGAAGAAATGACATACCTATTGTGCAGACAGGTGGTGGTGAATGAACCGGAGAAAACATATCATTATCTCTGTACTGTTACGGGGAGGCTGTTATGTATACAGAGGTATTATTACACAGGGAGGAGACCAGTAGAAACTCGGTGATATTTAAAAGAGTCGGACCATCCGAAGCCTATATTTCAGTTTATGGAGGATGTCGGAGATGTAAACCACCTTCTATTTCTCAGGGACTGTTGATGAGATTCTGGTTCTACACACTTGATGTGCCCATTATGAGGGGTTTCCTCTAACCCAGCTTTTTTCTTTTTTTTTTTCATTGCATATTAAATAATGTAATCTGATCTATTTTTTTATTGTAGTAGCTGTTGCTTTCAGTACTTGTTATATAAAATGACATTTAATGTCTGGTGGTTGAGTAAGATTGTATGTATAGACATGGGTCTACCACAGAACCACCAAGGATATTAGTTATCATTATATATTATTAAAGTAGAACTGAAGGCAAACATGTTTGAATAGAGTAAGGATGGGGGGGGGGATAATAACTCCTGTCAGTTTGATTTTTTTGCCATCTGTATCCCATTGGGGAGATTTCCCTTCACTTCCTGTTCCATAGCAAAAACAGGAAGTCAGGGAAATCCTTGGTGGTCACCAGAGCTTGTGTCCTCATTAGAAGACTTATAGACTTTTTTGGTGACCACACAGCAATAAAAACAGAACAGGTTTTCTAACCTCTCTCCACTCTATGAAAACCTAAAAAAGCAAAGTTTTGTCTTCCGTTATACTTATAAGCACTTCAGCACCTCTTATGGACCAAACCATTTTTACATTACAGCTATAGGTCTATTTGTTTGGATAGAGTAAGGATGGGGGGGATAATAACTTCTGTCAGTTGTATTTTTTTGCCATCTGTATCCCATTGTGGAGATTTCCCTTCACTTCCTGTTCCATGGCCAAAACAGGAAGTCAGGGAAATCCTTGGTGGTCACCAGAGCTTGTGTCCTCATTAGAAGACTTATATACTTATAGACTTTTTTGGTGACCACACAGCAATAAAAACAGAACAGGTTTTCTAACCTCTCTCCACTCTATGAAAACCTAAAAAAAGCACAGTTTTGTCTTCCGTTATACTTATAACCACTTCAACCCCTCTTATAGACCAAACCATTTTTACATTACAGCTATAGGTCTATTTGTTTGGATAGAGTAAGGATGGGGGGATAATAACTCCTGTCAGTTGTATTTTTTGCCATCTATACTTTTTTGGTGACCACTCAGCAATAAAAACATAACAGGTTTTCTAACCTCTCTCCACTCTATGAAAACCTAAAAAAAAAGCAAAGTTTTGTCTTCCGTTATACTTATAACCACTTCAGCCCCTTTTATGGACCAAACCATTTTTACATTACAGCTATGGGTCTATTGATTTTTAACATTACTTATCCTACTTACATTTATTGACATACAGTATAAACGTATAGTATATAGCGATGGAAGATGTTACCCGCACTCTTTACAGAGGTACTGTAATGCCTGGGTGCATCAACACAGTAAACTTTTATCCAGTAGACCAAACAGTTTACACACCACTGGACTGAAAATAGACACAAATACCGTAAGAGGTTATTAATAGCACCAACATCGATGCTATTAAAACCCCCTAATGCTATTTTTGTCTGTTTCAAGTCCTGTAGAGTGTTCATTGATATACGCTGTATTACCGAAAGTATTGGGACGCCTGCCTTTACACACATACATGAACTTTAATGACATGTCAGTCTTAGTCCGTAGGGTTTAATATCGAGTTGGCCGCTATAACAGCTTCAACTCTTCTGGGAAGGCCATCCACAAGGTTTAGGAGTATGTCTATGGTAATGTTTGACCATTCTTCCTAGAAGCGCATTTGTGAGGTCAGGCACTGATGTTGGATGAGAAGGCTTGGCTCGCAGTCTCTGCTCTAATTCATCCCAAAGGTGTGTAGTACCCTCTAGTGTGCTAGAAGTGTAAAGAGTTTTTTTGTAGTGTAGGTAAATTTCCAGGCTTGGCTGGCAGTCAAGCCTGTGTGTTTCCTGGGTTGGGCAGAAATCCAGGGATAGCTGGATGACTCACAGGTAGCATCACTGAGACCTCCCCCTCTTTTTAGAATGCACTAGAACCTTTTGGAAAGGAGGAGGGGAGGTAAGGTGCAGCTGCCTGGAGTATTCTGAGTGCCCTGTCCAATCCCCCAAATTGGGGCAGGCCTCCTCAAATACTCAGAGTCAGCACAGCTGGGGAGGAGTTATTCGGGTGGAAGCTGGAGATGGAGTGTTAGGCTGTCATGGCCTTTAAGGGAGCTCCCCAGTCTGGGTGGAGCCCTTGGGCCTGGGCTTGTGTGTGGGCCTTCCTAAAACCACTGAGGTGTCCTGGCCAGGTGGCACTGGGAGCAAAGAGGACAGCGGGAGAGTACTGCCAGCCAAGTCTCCAGGAGAAACAACCTGAGAGGACTGGGTGCAAGCAATCTGGGATGGCTGCAGAGCCAGTAAGGAGGACTGTGGTGGCATGGGCAGTGGAAACAGGCAGCTCCAGCCAGCAGGGCTGGCAGAGCCTGAAGAGATGGTACTGGAATCAGTAGCCACCTGGAACGGCTAGCACTAGGACTATCATTTTTGCTACACCATATTGGCCGCGGTCCTTGCCTGCAAAGGGAGTTTTGATTTGGGCCTGGCTGAGCCAGTGTCAGGCCTGCAATTCAGTGCTAGCTGGTCCTCGGAGTTGTAGTTCTTCAAACAAGTCAGTACTGGAGAGAGAAGAAAAGAGGTTTACATATACAGGAAGTATATAGTTGTGTCCCTAACAAATTCCTATTGAGCACCTGGGCATCCCATATGCCCCCTATCCTAATCCAAGTTATAATCCCCTCAATAAAAAAAAAAACAAACTCAAAGTACAAGGACCATTTCTTGACCGCTATATGTCTGGAAATTCGTATGCCCGGCTGTGCAGGGTGAGAGACGGACCACAATTACCAGCAGCCCCTACAGGTGTTCTATCGGGTTAAGGTCAGGACTTTGTGCAGGCCAGTCAAGTTCCTCCACCCCACACTCGCTCAGCCATGTCTTTAAGGACCTTGCTTTGTGCACTGGTCCAAATCATTTGGTGGAGGGGGCATTATGGTGTGGGGCTGTTATTCAGGGGTTGGGCTTGGCCACTTAGTTCCAGTGAAGGGAACTCTTAAGGCGTCAGCATATCAAGACATTTTGGACAATTTCATGCTCCCAACTTTGTGGGAACAGTTTGGGGATGGGCCCTTCCTGTTCCAACATGACTGCGCACCAGTGCACAAAGCAAGGTCCATAAAGACATGGATGAGCGAGTTTGGGCTGGAGGAACTTGACTGGACTGCACAGAGTCCTGACCGCAACCCGATAGAACACCTTTGAGATGAATTAGAGTGGAGACTGCGAGCCAGGCCTTCTCGTTCACATCAGTCTTCTGGAAGAATGGTCAAACATTCCCATAGACACACTCCTAAACCTTGTGGACGGCCTTCCCAGAAGAGTTGAAGCTGTTATAGCGGCAAAGGGTGGGCCAACTCAATATTGAACACTACAGACTAAGACTGGGATGCCATTAAAGTTCATGTGGGTGTAAAGGTAGGCGTCCCAATACTTTTGGTAATATAGTATGTGTATATATATATATATATATATATATATATACACACACACACACACACATAATGTATATACACATACACTGTATATTATTTTTTTGAAGATGGTGTCTCTTCAACCACTTGCTGTCCGGGGCAATTTTAAATTTTTCACTCACGTTAAAATTAACAATTTTTTGCTAGAAAAATACCCAAACATTATATATATATTTTCAGAAAGCAGAGGCTCTGGAGAACAAAATGGCGACTGTAGAATTTTTTTTGGTCACAAGATATATTGCGCATTTGTTTACCAAACACAAATTTGACAGGAAAAAATACACTAAAATTAATTTCCTGACAGACTCCATGGCAGCATACCTAGATCCCACTCCCATAAATTTTTGACCAGAGCCAGAAGCCACGTTCCTTTTTGTGTGCAATCATCACAGGTATATGCTCTAACACCCTTGTGTGCTGCCTGTGTGTGATCCTGCTATGGCTCTATCACCTGTGCAGGTTAGCTGACTGTGCAGTTCCACACTATGGATGTATGACTGCCCCCCCTTTGTGGCCAGTCCTTGCATAGCAGGTACGAGAGGGTGCGTTTAACCCTTTCCTTTCCTAGCTGGCCTGGGCACTCTTTTGGGGTTTTTAACCCTTTCCTTTCTAACCTATTTTGTTTTTTGTGAGTTCTTCCAGGTCAGATCGACAATACACGGCACGAGATGACAAAGACCTCATTAGGTCACAGCATCAACATTCTTCTTCCAGATCTAGATGCCATAGGTCACCCTCAAGGTCCAGGCATTGCAGGAGAAGCTCTGAAGCCTCCTCTAGGCACCGCACCCACCGCCATGTCAGCAGATCAGAGGAAGGAGCCTGCTGGGGATACGGGACTCAGGTCCCAGAGGGCAAGTCTCTGTGTGATCCATGCTAAGTCTGGGCAGTTGGAAAAGGGGATGGTGATATACAGCAAATGGAATGTCTGGTGAGGCACGTGGTGCAGATACCCCTTAAAGAGTGGGGTACAAGCCATACGCAAACTCCAACAGCCGTTATGGTGTGTTCTCCTGCTAAGGACAGCCAGGAAGAACTGGAACCATCCCAACCAACCAAGCCATCCATCTATGAAGACCTCAGACAGTGAGGCAGAGGGAGATGAGATTCACTTTGAACTTGTGATGCCTTTGGGAAAGGCAATTAAGGGGGCATTTACATGGGTAGAACCTGTAGTGCCCTGCAAAGCAAAATGAAGTTCTTTAGGCACCTAGAGAGAGCGTTCTAATTTCCCATTCCTAATGGAACTAATGGACATCATTTTGGATGAGTGGAGCAAGGTCGCAAGATACACCCCCCTTCTGAGCAAGATGGCCAAGCTCTATCCATTCAGGGATAAGGATGTGAAGCATCTAAGGCTGCCTCTCTAGTTGTTGAGGCCTTGATGAGGCTAACAAGCATGTTGCTCTGTCTTGGAAGATACAGTAAATGGCCTGAAGGTTGGCCTAGGCTGTTGTGGCCATGTTTAAAGCAATGAAAATGTGGAAGGAGAATGTGGACGCAGTATTCAAGAGCGTATTCAGATGAAGCCGCTAGAAACTTGGTAGTTCAGGAGCCGGAGCTGTCGTTGGTTTTCACGATGAGGCTTCAATTGACATCATCCGCATAGTGCCGCGGGTTATGCTCTCGTCAGTTACGGCAAAGTGAGCACTATGGCTGTGGCCTTGGCTTGCTGATCCCGCCTCTAGCAGGCATGGTATAAGATCCCTTTGAGGGAGCTTCTTCTTTTGGCAACAAGCTGGATAGCGCCATAACTCGGGCCATAGTTGGCAAGTCTGGGGGTTTTCCTCAGGACTGGCGCCTGCTAGGTCAGGAGACGACACAGTCTAGAAGACAAAGTTCAGAGCGTGAGAGGGTCACATGCTTTTACAGATCAGGTCGGGATTTTAGGAAGAGATGGTGAAGAGGCCAGATATCCCTTCAGAAGTCTGCTAAAAACTGTAACCGTGAAGGTACTGAGTTTGGGCCTCAGACGTCAAAGCGGTCTCTTCAGGACACGCATGGTTCTTCAGAAGTCCTCCTCATCTCAAATTTATTTCCATGGATTTGACTCACTCCAAGGTAAGAAGCATATACTCTTACATAAAGTCACTGGTGTCGCAAAGTGCTGCTGTGCCAGTCCCAGAATGCGAGAGATTTCAGGGCATGTACTCACCCCTCTTTATGGTCATGAAGAAGAACGGCTTGTAGAGGCCAGTTATAGACCTCACGCACATAGAACAATTTTCATCTAAAAAGACAAGTTCAAGATGGAGAAATTATCCCTGATTCATAGGGGGTTCAGCCAGGTGACTGGCTCATTTCCATAGACCTAAAGATGCTTACTTTCATGTGCCTATTGTAGAAGACTTCCGCAAATCCCTTTGGTTCGCCATAGATCAAGACCATCTCCAGCTCACTTGTCCACCATTCAGGCTATCAACAACGCCCTGTGTGTTTTTCAAAGTCTTATTCGTTGTTATAGTCTATTAAGACAAGGAGCATACGCCTGCATTGTCTCAAGACAGAGGGAAGCTGCTGGAGCCCAGAGCTCAGGTCTTTTCAATGCTCCTCAAATTCGTCTGGCTGCTTAATCTGGAAAAGCGCCACCTGGAGGCCACTCAGTCTCCTGTGTACCTCGTGGCTCAGTTCAATACAATCAAGAGGACCATTGCTTTGCCTCTGGATCCCGATAATCTGGAACAGAATACTCATGGCCCTGTCTTCCTCCCACCTGCATCCCTTTCAGTGTCTAAAATTATCGGCACTATGGTTTCTACAGATCCAATGGTCAAGTGGACCCTCTGGAGAATGCGGCCCTTCCAGAAGGGGTTTCTCCAGCAGTGGGAGCCAGGAAGCAGAATTCAGGTCATCTACATAACCTCAGTCATGAGAGAGTGCCCTTGGTGGCTGCAGCAAAGAAACTTACTGATTTGCCATTTCATTGCCCTCATTTACTGGTTCATAATCACGTCCGATGCCAGCAATACGGGATAGGGGCTTACTGCCTGTGGGGGAAAGCTCAAGGCAGGTGGGGCTGTCAATTTCACAAGATTGTGTTGAACATTCTGAAATTACGGGCAGCCTTCTGGACCCTACAGGCCTTTCACCATATATAACGAAGGGAGCGTCATTGCTCTTAGGCTAGTCAACACTAAAGCAGTCTCCTACGTAAAGGGACAAGGGGGGCTCACAGCTTGTTCCCTGTTACAGGAAGTGGAGCCAATTATGTCTTGGGCTCAGAAGAATCTAGCCTATATCTCAGCGGCTTATGTCTCCGGAGTCCAGAATATTCTAACGGACTTTCTTTCCAGATTCCAATTGGACAACAACGAATGGTCTCTCTATGTGGAGGTATTCAGGCGGATTTTGTCCCTTGGGGTCAGTCCAGAAGTCGATTCGTCCATCTTCCTGTGCATCAATAAGTTTGAGAAGTATTGCTTTGACGGATCATTGGAAATGCAGTGGGACCTGTGCGTTTCTTCCAATCGCAGTCATCCTCGGGTTTCTATGAAGACTCTAGGGCTGCAACTAACGATTATTTTCATAATCGATTAGTTGGCCGATTATTGTTTCGATTAATCGATTAATCGGTTAATAACCTTAAAAAAAAAGTGTGGTGTATAATTTAGTTAATATGTAAAGTTTAAAAAAAAAGGCAATTCATTCTTAAATATCTCTATGCAGTGGTAAATATAAACAACCAACTATATGGTTAGGGAGCAAAATATTGAATCCACTCTGAGAATAACAGACAGAAGAGATATACTGTATATTCACTATTAGAGGAGATATACTGTATACACTATTAGAAGAGAAATACTGTTTTTTTGGCCAATTTGTTGTTGGGCAGATTAAAAAATACAAATTGCTGCAAAAACGCATTACATGCTTTTCTGAAGCTTCTCCATTGAAGTATATTGAACCTAAAAAGCACCATTTTGCATTAAGAAAAAAAAGTCCTTGACCATTTACAAATACGCAGCGGCTGAAAAAAAGCATAGATGTGAACGTGTCCCATAGGAAACCATGTTAAATTAACTGTAGTGTGTTTCTGCAAAAAGCACCAAAAAACACATAGATGTGAACCAGGTCTAAGACGTTTAGTAACATAATGGGGTTAAAAGAAACTAAAATGAACCCTTTATAGTACAAAAATGCAAATAATCGCAACTGTAAGGGGTTCATTTTTTTTACTGTAGAACGGTGAAAGTAATATTTACAGTAGCGATTTGCTCTTTTTGTACTATAAAGGGCTCATTTTATTTTTTTAACCCCACTATTTTACTGGCCGATTAATCGATTATGAAAATAGTAATCGATTAATTTCATAATCGATTAGTTGTCGATTAATCGATTAGTTGTTTCAGCCCTAGAAGACTCGGAACAGAAGTTGTGAAGGTAATGGCAGTGATGCCTTCTTGGCCAAATAGGCCATGGTTCCCTTTGCTAGCACAGCTCAGCTACTGGATCCCAGTGCCCCTTTCCCTCAGGCCAGACCTTCTGTCACTGGGTGCAATTCAACATCCATGTCCAGCATGGTTCCGTCTGATGGTCTGGTACTTGAGATTGGAGGTCCTCAGCTGTTCCCCAGAGTCTTCTCCGCTTTCATGAATACTAGCAGAGTGAACACAAACAAGTTTTTGGGAGAATCTTGTCAAAGTTTGTGCAATACATGGCTGCTGCTGACAGATCATGTAATGATTCGGAAGTTCAAAATATTCTGGGCTCCCTCCAGTTGGATTTAAATCTGGTCCTTTCGGTCAGTTCCCTCAGAGTACAAGTGTCAGTTTTATTGGCCTTCAGGTCTAGGCATCCTTTCCTGTCCCACCATTCTTCAAGGGAGCAACTAGGCTTAGACCTCGGAGTAAGCGGAGGTTTCCCAAATAGAACCTCCCTCTTATTCTTGACTCCCTCTTGGGAATTGGTGCAGAGTGTGCTAGGGCTGTCTCCGTTACAGACCTCTCTGTCAAGTTCGTGACTATCACATAGGCATTGGTCATGGAGAACCTTTCTTAATGTTTCCAGATTAAGCAGTGCTGTTACCTATGCTTGGCTCTAATCCCAAGGGTTCATCAGCCTTTCATGGGAACCAAAAAATTGTTCTGCCAACCTTTAGAGTACTAACATGTGTCCTTTAGACATGGGAGAGGTCGTGCTGTGGCTTAGTTGGGTAAAGCGACTGTCTAGTAAACAGGGAATCCTGAGTTTGACTCTCAGCAGTGCCTTTTCTTTGGTTCTAGGAATCTCTCAGATATTATGAAGTTATATCTACAAGCTACAGCTTCCGTCAGACTTCAGAACACCTGTTTATTCTTTTTACTGGAAAGAACAAAGGGAAACGTGTCTCATCTAGGACGATTGTGGCATGGATTGTCCAGGCCATCCGACAGGCTCACAGAGCTGTGGGCTTGGATCCTTTGGAGGTGGTGACTGCTCACTCGACCAGGAGTGTGTCTACATCTCGGGAGGCTTTGCAGCATGTGGTACCCAATGTAATTAGTAGGGCGGCCTTGTGTTTCTCGATCAATACGTTTATGGCTCAATTTTTGTGTAGAGCCTGCTTTATCCTCTGTTTATTTTGGTTTGAAGGTCCTGTTTTTTGACGGTACAAATTAAAGCCTTTGGTTAAGAATTGTCCGCCTATAGGGTGTATGGCTAGTTATTTCTCATACGTATGCTGCCATGGAGTCTGTCAGGAAAACTGAAAATTTACTATCAAATACTTACCGTGATTTTCCTTTTTTGATGGACTCCATGACAGCAGGAGTTCCCTCCCAGTGTCATGAGTAGGCTAGTTACGGAACATAACCTCTGGCTCCAAGTAAAACTTTATGGGAGTGGGGTCCTACAGGATTGGAGAGGAGGCGGGGTTAACCCATACATATGCTGCCTGCCCCCTCTCTCTCCTGATTGGCTGACTTTGATTGACACCCACGGGAGCCACCCTCTGTACTGCATAGCTGCCAACATTTGGCAAAAATTTATAGGGACACTTTTTGTCAGAAAGGCAATGTAGGCGGAGCAGTGTGGTAATTAGGGGTGGGGCATTCATTTTTATGAAGATACAGGCATACCCTGCTTAAGTACACTTACTTTACGTACACTCGCGAGTACTGACATACCTGCAAGTGTATGTAAAGTGGCTCGCAAGTACAGACATTCCCACGCCACGCAGCCGCAGTATGGCCTGGAAGAGGCTGCATCTGCTTTTCAAATTTGGATTTTTACTGTAAAATTATAATAAATTATTCTGATATCTGAAACAGAACATGTGTGCTGTAATATGCCCTGTGGTCAGGGTATTCTTAGATGGTCATGTAATTTAAAAATGCCATGTCGTCCAGTTCTGGGAGGCTGTCGTTTCTGTGTTCGCAGTGTCCTCAGGACACTGCCGAACACAGATCAAGATAAAAAGCCAAGCAGCCAATCACAGCTGATCACGATGTCAATAGAAACCGGTTCCCGGCTCTCTTCACCACTCCTTCTCATGCTGTCAGCGTGTGGGGGAGAGGAGAAAAGAGCCGAACATCGACTTCTGCAAAAGTGCTGCCAATCTGTGGCCACCTCTGCTGCCAATTAGTGCCCATCACTGCTGTCAAACTGTGCCCACCTCTGCTGCTAATCAGTGCCTACCAGTGTCTCCTCATCGATGTCACCTTTCAGTGTCACCTACCAGTGCCCATCAGTGCCAGCTATCAGCGCAGCCTCATTAGTGCCTCTTCATCAGTGCAGCCTATCCGTGACCATCAGTGCAGCCTATCAGTGCCCATCAGTGCAGCCTATCAGTGCCCATCAGTGCAGCCTATCAGTGCCCATCAGTGCAGCCTATCAGTGCCACCTCATCAGCACACATCAGCCAAGGAGAAATATTACCGGTTTGCAATATTTAAAACAAACTATGAAAGTTTTTTTTTTTTTTTTTTTTACTTTTTTGGTCTTTGTTTATTTAGCAAAAAAAAAAAAACAGAAGTGATTAAATACCACCAAAAGAAAGCTATATTTGTGTGCAAAAAAATGATAACAATTTTAATTTAGGTAGTGTTGCATGACCGCACAATTGTCATTCAAAGTGCGACAGCGCTGAAAGCTGAAAATTGGCTTGGGCAGGAAGGGGGTATAAGTGCCCAGTGGTTAAAGCTGAGCTAAACTTACCTTTTCTTCAACAGTCCCCACCCCTCGCCAGCAGTCCCACAAAAGTTGCCCCAGTGTATCTGTCTTCATTTACATTTTTAAACTCTTTACTTCTTGTAATGTAAAGGAATACACAACTTGTACGATTCAACACAAGTGAACTTTATTTACAAAGAATCCACAGTGACAAAAATAAAAAGACAAGTACTGGAGTAATATGGCAGTCATAGCAACTCACGCAATACACCGAGAGGACGCGAACTATCCCTCGAAAGTGCTGGAGTGGTTACAACTTCCATGTGAGGGTGGGGGGGGGGGGGAGGAACTTCAGACAAGTTATATAAAAATATGCCATCAAAATTATTTGGACAATCAGACGCTGAGAACACTATTTACATAAAATAGGCAATATACTGTATGTTTCCTATTTACAATACATTAGGGATAATTCATATTTTTTACTTTTCCACAAAAAAAAAAAAAAAAAAAAAAAAAAAAAAAGGAATAAAGATAGTTTTATATCTTCTGTAACCCCTTAAGTGCTGGAGGGAGCTAGATACAGTGCAATACGTAGCAGCACTAGCAGGAGTCAGTGGGGAACGGCCATTTTGTCCTGCAGCACTAAAGGGAGTTAGTGGACAGTTTGGGGCCGCCTTGACGCCTTCAGGCATTCGAGACGGACCACGAGAAATGCGTTTTGAATTTTTTTTGTGGTAAAATGCCCTTTTATATGTGCGAGTAGTGGCTCTAAAAAGTAGTGGTCTAAGTGCCGGGGAGCGGACCAAGCTGTGTGTTCGGAAAACAGAAGTCACATGACTAGGCCTGAAAGCGATGCGACCCCCGCGGGAACAATCCTGCATGCTTACATTTAGCTATAATAAATATTTCCATGGAAACCAATGGCGGGGCCAACCACGAAAGCTTTCTGTTAGCGTTCATTTAAAAATAGTGACCGCAAAAGGTCTGCAAACGATCTTCCACAGCGGTTTTTACATTTATGAGCAACCAGCATTGTGGTGGAAATTGACCTTCTCAATGTCAACTTTCTGTCCAACCCAGTTCAGAACATTTGGCCATGGAAGGATGGGAAAAGGGAGTGGCGGATTGCGGCAGGTCATTCGGGGAATTTTTTTGGTTTTCTAATTTGAAAGCTTCAAAAATTGGCACGTGTATAGGGTGCATGAGGGCGGGTGGTCACTAATTGTGACGCATGCAGAGGGGGCTTGTGGGTGCTTCTGCCTATCGCATGGTGTGTAAAAGTCTCTGTCGGCAGCTTGCCTCTTTTGGGTGGAGCGCCCATGCTCATGGATACTTTGCTGCGTGCAGCATTGTGGATAGGTGTTAGTTCTAGGCCCCCCGCAAAAAGGCCATATAAGGGGGACCTGCGGTGTCTCATAGCTATGAGTAAACCATGTTCAGGGATCACTCATGATGTAGCGTGCAGATTGCAGGGAATCAACCCACCTTGCAACATTATGGATTGTACGTGTGACACATGGACCCAAGCGTAAAAAAGCAAAAAAAATAAAAAAATAAAAAAAATATGCCTGACCTGTCCCTCAGCGCACTGCAACATGGAAAATACCTGTGTTGCCTTGAAGTGCATTAGAAAAAAAAAAAGTCAGCAGAGTTTTAAAATGAAATTGTTTTATTTTAAGAGGAACATGTTTCTGACTCACACCATGCAACACACACCTACGTGTCCAAAAAAAGTAAAAAAATAAATGCATGTGCAACAAAATGAACGAGCTCTCAAAAGGAAACTGTCAAAACAGAAAAGGCGGCGCTGCCATTGCCCGATTTCGTTTTGGCAGGGCATGGTCCTGTAAGAATCACTGACCTGGTACAAGTATGAAGATGACCTGCTATTGCCTCAGAATGTAACGGAGCCGGGATGAAAGCGACAGCCCCGGGAACATGCGCGGCCAAAGAAAAGTCAGCGTCTGTATATCTAACTTTGACAGGTTCCCTAGTTTTCAGAATATGGTTAGGCTTTTGCTAACCAGAACTTCCAGATCCTCTGAATCCTTGGCATGCTGGTTATTGTGGTCCCACTCCCTTATCGCGGTCAGGATTGATACACCTCACGCTTCAAAAACACCAGAGGAGCCACAAGTCCCAGCACACCCACTCAGCAAAGGCCGGCTGACACTGAGCTCCAGTACCAAATAACAGTTTTATATGGTGAAAGGATTTACAATACAATACCAAAAATATATTCTTGGAAAAAAAATAAAAACATTCTCTTCTATTTTTTTTTACTTGCAACATCCAGAAGCCCCTAATATCCTTCTTTAGTAAAGCGGTTATGTGAAAATATATGGATTTGGGGTTAAAGATACATTTACAATCGGTACTAAAGGAAAACTCCGTGATCTGAGTTGTGTTTTTATGACCTGTTTACCTCAGGCACTGGGTGGCAGCCATTTTGTCACAGGCCCCAGCGGCAGACAAGCTCCCACTTTGGCTTTAGAGGAAAAGAACTTCTGATGACAAATATTAAAGAAAAAAAAATACCAGTTTTCAGCATTTGGCACTCCATTCCATGTTCTGCCAGTCATCTACAACAGTGGTCTCCAAACTGCGGCCCTGGGGCCAGATGTGGCCCTTTGATGGATTTTTTCCTGGGCCTTGGGGCACTATTTTATTCACTGACACCAATGAAGGACAATTTCTACCAATTACATCAATGATGGGGCACAGTTCCTCCCAATGACACCAGTGATGGGGTTCAATTTCTCCCAATGACACAGCACAATTTTTCCCAATGACAGGGCTCAATTCCTCCCAATGACACCAATGATGGGGCTCAATTCCTCCCAATGACACCAATGATGGGGTACAATTCCTCCCAATGACACCAGTGATGGGGTACAATTCCTCCCAATGACACCAGTGATGGGGCTCAATTCCTCCCAACGACACCAGTGATGGGGTACAATTCCTCCCAATGACACCAATGATGGGGTACAATTCCTCCCAATGACACCAATGATGGGGTACAATTCCTCCCAATGATGGGGTACAATTCCTCCCAATGACGGGGCACAAGTCTTCCCAATGACACCAATAATGAGGAATGGTTTACCATTGATACAGGGACATTTTGTACTTCTGATGGTCTGGCCCCCCTAAAGTCTGAAGGACAGTAAACTGGCCCTTTGTTTAGAAAGTTTAGAGACCCCTGATCTACAATAACATATACCATCCGTTCTTTTCACTCGCTCTACGCCCATTTTCTTTATACAACATCAACATCCACAGTCAGGCCTCCCCACTTTTGTTTTTAATTCTCGGTCATCCTGTTTTAAAACTTGGAACACAAAACTTGTATACCACCATGGCTCCAACTGCTCTGGTGGAACGCGCATTACTAATGCCTGCGCTCCCACAGGCTCTGACAGGGGGCACTGTTCCGGTTTTAGTAAATCTACCTCAGTGTGGAAGAGATTTACTAAAACTGGTGCACACAGAATCTGTTGCAGCTGTATATTGTTAACCAATCAGCTTCTAAGCTTGTAAAGTCTCGTGCACACGATCAGATTTTCCGCAGACAAAACCCCTGACTTTTGTCCGAAGGCGTGTGCCTGGATTTTGTCTTGCATACAAACGGCAAGGAATTGTCGGCCAACAAACACGAACGTAGTGAAGTACTACGTGGTTTTTCAGCTCTTTAGCGCCACCCTTTGGTCTCCTTCTGCTAATTTCGTGCTAGTAGAAGTTTGGTGAGTGTTAATTCGCGCTTTTCAGTTCGTTTCTGAATGGCCGTTCGTCAACCAGACATGTTGCAGAATCGAATGAGATAACGTGTTATTTATTATTGGCCTTAAAGTTATTGCTTTAACTCAAGTCCAGGAACAGGAGGAGGAGGAGGAGGTTTTCTTGGACCAAAAATTGGTTGCTTTATTAATCGTGACCAATTATGTCATAAGCCTTTGCTGCGGGAGCTCCAGGAGAATAATCCGGATGATTTTTGGAATTATCTCCGGATGACGGACCCCTGCTTTCACCAGCTCTTGGCATTGTTGACCCCCTATAGTAAGAAGCAGGGCACATGTATGAGGCTTTTATTTTATTTTTTGGTTGAATAATAATGATTTGGTATATTTTCTAAATTTTTGGATGCATAGAATGCACTTTTTGGTTAAGTTCTATTGGCAGATAGCATGTCTAATTTTATTTGTTTTCTTTTTTTAATGCACAATAAAAAAAATAGTGTAGAATAATACTTGGCTATGTGTTTTACTTCAAATGACAGTTTGGGAGTCGGCAGTTACATTTAAAAAATACAATGTAAAATTAACAAGGGGCACCAACATAGTTGTATCTTTGATCTTAAAAACTACGGGATAATGGTGCTGTGGTAACTTGCCAAAAAAACAAAAACAAAAAAATAATAATAATATTATTTTTGATATCACTAGAAAAAAAAGCCTTTGAAAATTCGTTTGCAATAACTCCATCAGTATCACCAGCAAAGCAGCTTCATTATTATCCCATTAAAGAAGAAGAGAACTGTGCGCTGCATTTCGAGATTTCATAATTTGCCACGTCACGAATGTTAATTCTCCATTACGAACGCTAGTTTACAAGACCGGCCGCTTCTGGCTCGTCCTTGCTTCCGAGCATGCGTGTTTGTACTTTGGACTTTTGTCTGACGGACTTGTGTACACACGCTCGGAAAATCCGACAACACGCATTTGTCCACAGAAAATTTTAAAACATGCTAGCCAACATTTGTCCATGGAAAATCCGACAACAATTGTCCAATGGAGCGTACACACGGTCGGATTTTCCGCCAACAGCCTGTCATCACACATTTCCCGTCGGAAAATCCGATCGTGTGTACGAGGCTTAAGGCCGGGTTCACATATATGCGAATTCCCTCACATCCAATTCGCATGACAGGCGAGTGTGACCGGCTCTCAATGGAGCTGGTTCACACAGATCCGGGGCAGCCGCGGTCCGCATACAAAAAGGGCCCTGTGCATATTTGGGTCTGATTCAGGTGAAAATTCAGCCAAAAATTCGGACCTGAATCACACCTAAACCGATAAACAGACCCCAAGCACGAACCCGCGGCCGCACATGTGTGAACCCAGCCTAAAGGATAAGCTCACCTTTGGGAACATGTTACATGTGTCATCCATTTTTAGGGTGGAACATGTAACATGTTCCCAATGCTGAAGCCGCTCCTCGCCCCCCCCCCCCCCCCTCTCCCTGTGACAGCAGTAAGGGGAGAAGTTCCCTGTACTAGCTGTCACTTTTTGAAATCAGCGCGGCTGTGTGAGGCTCCGCCCACACGGTCACGTCATTCATTCACACAGCTCTATGTGCAAATGATCTACAAGCCCCGACATCCTTTGTGGCTGTCGGCTTGTAGTTCTCAATGAACTACCACGGCACTGTGGAGCACCGTGGTAGTTCATTGATTCTTCCTGTCAGTGTATCCGCCTGCCTGTACAGGAGGTACACAGATACACTGACAGTTCCGCAGGAGACCTGCATGCTGGTGCAATGCTTTACACTACAGGCTTGAATTACTTGCAAAAAAAATGTGCATTTTTTTTTTTTAACCACTTAAAGAGGAACTGCAGTCTGCTCACATAATTTATAATAAAAATCTTTCATTCTGAAGCTTCCCTCCAACCACTTTGCATATTATTTTCTATATACTGTGATTCTGTATTTGCCAAATATGCTGCAGAAATCTCCCTCCACTGAGTCTGGCTGCACCATTTTAACTGTGGGCAGCTGAAGCTGCTGCCTGTTCACTTCCTGGATTTACACTGACACAAAGAGGCACACCTCCAGCCCTGCAGCTTTCATTGGCCCTCTTTTCACTCACCCCCCTCCCTTCCTGGCAAACTCTCACCAGAGTGAGAGAGAGAGAGCTGTGCATGATGTCATAAGCCTAGGCTTTTTACCAGACAAGAAACCACAAGAACAGAAACAAAATGACTGAAGTTCCACTTTAAGGTCCGCCCTATAGCAGTTTTACTGATACAGGGCGGCACCTCTACGCCGGATCACACACATTATATATATATATATATATATATATACACATATACACACACACACACACACGTGATCCGACACTTCCGGGGGGTAGGGGCGCGAAAGCGCCCCTGCTGTGATCACACACACAGCAGAAGCCCAAAGCGGCGGATACCATGGACTTAATGTCCGCCGGCTTCGCCGATCATCCAGCAGAGAGGCAGAACAGTGGTCTGCCTATGTAAACAAGACAGATTGCCGTTCTGACAGGAGGGAAGGCATGGATCCTGTGTCTCTTCCAACCAGGGACTAGGATCCATGTCTTCCCCTAGTAAAAGCACCTCCCACAGTTTAGTAAAACACTGGCTAGGCACAGTTAACCCTTTGATTGCCCCTAATGTTAACCCCTTCCCAACCAGTGTCATTAGTACAGTGACAGTGCATTTTTTTGGTACTGATCACTGTATTGGTGTCACTGTCACTGGTTTCCAAAAAGTGTCAAAAGTGTCAGTTAATGACCGAATGGCCACCGCCATATCACAGTCCCGCTATAAGTCGCTGATCGCTGCTATTACTAGTAAAAAAATTTAAAAAAGAAATAAAATTATCCCATAGTTTGTAGATGCTATAACTTTTGCGCAAACCAATCAATATACACTTATTGGGACTTTTTTTTTTTTTTTTACCAAAAACATGTATCAGAATACATATTGACCTAAAATTATAAAGAAATTAGATTTTTTTAAATTTTTTTATTGGATATGTTTTATAGCAGAAAGTAAAAAATGTAGTGTTTTTTAAAATTGACAGTCTTGTTTAAAGCGCAAAAAATAAAAAAACGCAGAGGTGATCAAATGCCACCAAAACAAAGCTCTATTTGTGGGAGAAAAAAAAGGACATGAACTTTATTTAGGTGCAACGTCACACAAGAGCGCAATTGTCAGTTAAAATAACGCAGTGCCGTATCGCAAAAAATGGCCTGGTCATGAAGGGGGGTAAACCTTCCGGGGCTCAAGTGGTTAAAAAGTGAACTTATCCTTTAAAGGGGTTGTAAACCCTTAAGGCTTTTCAACTTAATGCATTCTATGCATTAAGGTGAAAAACCTCCTGTGATGTAGTTCCCCCCAGAGCCCCCCTTTTACTTACCTGAACCCATTCTTTCCAGAGATGGGGACGAGCACGCCAGCTCCAGCCGGTGTCTCGGGTCCTCATTGGATAGATTGATAGCAGCGCAGCCATTGGCTCCAGCTTTTGTCAATCAAATCCAATGACGAGGGAGCCGGGGGGCGGGGCCGAGTCCTGCTGTCTGTGTCAATGGACGCAGCAGCAGGACACGGGGAGCACACCCACACGAGTGCCCTGAGAGGAGAGCGGCTCTCCAGCGGGGCACTCGAGAAGAGGAGGGGCCAGAAGCGCCGGTGAGGGACCCCAGAAGAGGAGGATCGGGGCCACTCTGTGCAATACCAACTGCACAGAGGAGGCAAGTATGACATGTTTGTTTTTTTTTGTTTTTAAATACGAACCTTTACACATCCTTTTAAGCTTTGACAAAAGAAGCCGATTGGTTACTATGCACAGC
This sequence comes from Aquarana catesbeiana, assembly GCF_042186555.1. Lineage (NCBI taxonomy): Eukaryota > Metazoa > Chordata > Amphibia > Anura > Ranidae > Aquarana > Aquarana catesbeiana. Next base: position 54,775,658 of record NC_133325.1, read on the forward strand.
TGCACCAGATTACCAGTTTTAGTACATTTCCCCCCAGTGATTGTAAGATTCTACACTGCGGATGTTGGTTTCTGGACAGAACCTGATGGTGAAATTTTAGTTTAGGACTTAGTCACACCATGTCCATCGATCGGCATTGTTCACAATTGATCTCTACGTGTCCTGTGCACACCATATACGTGTTACGCATCACAACAGAGCGCCAAGGTGGAATCCAAGGAGGAAACGATTAAAGACGAGATATAACAGAGCCCCAGGGTGTCTAGAATTACAATCAAGTATCATCAAATCACTTGCAGATTCTTTCTCATACATAACTTTAACAACATATACAACGTAAACATACACTGCCATTGTTATACGGAGTTAAGATGGGCATGCCATTCATGATTCGAATCTTGGCAGGTTCCTGTTGAGCCGGGCTGAGATTCGAACGGTGTGTGGGCAGGCTGAATGTACCAAGTTGACTGATCGATCAACTTGGGTACAACCAGCATTAAGGTTTTCACCTGCGATTATCGCTAGTGGCTGCTATAGCCGCTAGCGATATTCACGGTCTTCTCCCGGCGGGGATGGCTTCCCCTGCCCTCCCACCGGGAGAAGATGGTGACCCGGCAGGAGGCATCAGCAAGCTCTGTGTTGATGGGGGAAAATCGAGCAAATTTCCTTCCTGCAACCCGTGGTTACAGGAAAACTAAATTTGCTCCGTGTATGGCCGGCCTAAGGCTCGCAATGCAGGATATGAGACTAACCACCTCTTCCTACAGAAACCAATAGGATTCCACTTTTGCTAGGGTATGGATCAATGTGACCACCTATTACGCACATTAATGTCTTGTGGCCACTGGATGTGCCCTGGTTTCCTGTCCTGGTGAGATTCGGTGTCTCAGAGGGGGGGAAACCTGCCCTGTCGGGGGCACTGCAATAGAAGTCTGGCAGAGGATCAAACCCTTCCCCACTTTATATGAAATGATAAAAACTTTGGCTGGAGCTAGGTTGATGTCTACCATATTTTTTTTTTTTCTATCTCACTATAATAGTTTTTGTATTGAGAAAGCACTGATGACGACGTATTCCGGGGCAAAAGAAAAAAAAAAAATCACTGTGGCTGGAGAATAAATATTTTTGGCTGAGAAACACAGAAGAAAACTGGAGACTAAAAGACGGAACAAAGCTTGTAGAAGTCAATACGTGATATTTGTCACTAAAGCTTGAAGCCATAGGGCAGTGATGGACAACCTTGGCACCCCCAGATGTTTTAGAACTACATTTCCCATGATGCTCAACTACACTGCAGAGTGCATGAGCATCATGGGAAATGTAGTTCCAAAACATCTGGGGTGCCAAGGTTCACCATCACTGCCCTAGGGCATTGCAGACAATTAGATTATACAGGGGAGAGAATCTCTTCCAACAGACAGGTTGTTGGTTTCCCAATGATATAATAGGGTCATAGTTTGTGAACACCGGAGATTAAAAGTATAACTAAAAAGGCAAGCCTTATTTTTTTTTGGATAGAGTGCAGAGGGATTAGACCCCTGTCAGGTTTTTATTGCCGTCTGTGCCCCCATTAGGGAGTTTCACCCTCTCTATTTGTCCTGGCTGTTATTATCGAAATTGAAAGTAAAAAAATAAATACAATTTTTTTTAAAAATATCACAAATTTTGGGTTGTCCCCAGAAAAGTAATAGTGGGGAAATCTTCCAATGGGGACACATGTTGCTGGTGACCCCCAAGGAATTTGCTTAATTTGCAGAAATTTCCTCTCCTGTTTTGACTGTGGGACAGGAAGAGAAGAAAACTCTCCCCAATGGGACACAGATCCCCCCCCCCCCCCCCCTCTTACATGGGTTACAACCCTCCCTTACTTTAGCCAAAATAAAAGAAAAAAAATGTTGCCTATAGTTCTACTTTGAACAGAAGAGCTCAGCTCAACTATAAAGTTTTGACAATGGACAACAGTGCCACCTTGTGTCAGCTGTTTAGTACTGGAGGGAAGGCATCGGGAAACATGTTATTAAAGTGGTAGGAAAACTCTCTGTTTTGTATTTTTACCTACAGGTAAGCTTATAATAAAGCTTACCTGTAGATAAAATAAATATCTCCTAAACATGCACCGTTTAGGAGATATTCTATCCAACAGTAGCTGGTGACGTCACCGGCGCATGCGCGTTTCAAAGGAACCGCATACCCTTGCCGTTCTTTCAGAGCCGTGTGCCCTGGCTGAGACTCGCGCGGGAGTGACTCCATTGCTGCTCGGCCAATCAAGCAGCTGGCAAACCTAGTAGGAAGACCGGGTGAAGATGGAAGCCTCTGCAGTGGTGACAGTGTGCTGCTGGAGGGCTTCTTTTTAAGGCAAGTCCTTCATAATGTGCTAGAATGCGGTGCATAGTAGCACATTATGCCTTTGCCTTGCAAGGCCTTGCCTTTTTTTTTTTTTTTTAAAGAATTTACCACCGCTTTAAAGGGAACCTATTGTATAGTAAGCTGACTGCCCTGCTGGAATAGATAAAGAGTAACAGAATACTTTTCTGGAGAAAATACTGCTCCAGGTGCCCCCCTCAGTGCCAGCCACTTGACCAAAAGTAGATGATCCCTACTGAAAAATAGGATTCTTCCTTTCAGCAGACATGTGACTTGCTTGGGATTACATTAGCGGCACTGTAGGGAAGCTTGGGCTCAAAGTGGTTGTAAACCGCAGACATGACATATGAAAAAAACATATCCCTCTATAGTGTGTACTTGTCTGACTCCAGAGCACTAAATGTCATTTCTATCTGCTGCTTCCTTCCACTATCAGCATGAATCGCTTCTGACAAGTTTTCCTGACACCAAGAGGAAAATGGTGACAGGGGAAGGACCTTCAGCTGATTAACAGCCTCAGCTTTGTTCCTGTGTGAAGGGGGCGTGTCCCTTCCCTCTAATCAGCTTTCCTCACTGAGTGTAACTTCAGCTCTCCTCCCCTTTTTTTCTGACAGCTCAGACAAGCTTTAAAATTCAGCACTTTGAAAGACTGTAGAGAAGAGAAGACTGCAGATAAACGGGTAAAACTTATGTAGGATTTGTTTCATCTCTGGGTATCACCTGAGGCCAGTCACTTTAAGGATTTTAGAGCTTCCATTACCCTTTGCTTATCCACAGCAAAACTTTACACCATTTAAAGAAAAATGAGTGTGGCCTCTGTAGCGAGTTACTAAATGTAAGGATTATTAAAACTTGTACCATCATCCAGGAATCTAGAAATAACAGGATTGGGAACCTGGTCCCCAACCAGGCTGCCACAAGGACATGGGGGCAATTGGACTATCGCGGTACAGTAAAGCAATACAATTTTAAATATATAACAAATGTAAAAAAAAAAAATACAAAAGATTTTATTGATGCAAAGGAAAATCAATTACAGATTAAAACATGGTAGCATCTCAAATATATAACCAGAAAAATAGTTTAACCCCAGAGGGGGAGAATCACAGTAGGACAATTGATCACAGGTGGCATCTCTCTCTACTAGTTTCGCGGACAATAGCCGCTTCGTCAGGAGGGTGTCCATGTCCTGGTAGACACCAGGCGCAAGGAGGGGCCCAAGACCAGAAGTACCCGGAATCGTGCACCCCAGTCAGCCCTCAGTGACTCTGGCATGGGTGGATATGCCTTACCATGCCCTCACCCTTTGCCCACCCTCTACTAGTTTCGCGGACAATAGCCGCTTCGTCAGGAGGGTGTCCATGTACCGGTAGACACCAGGCGCAGGGCGCCGCCTCTGAGGTTTGGTCCCCAGCGGCGACTTGGGGGAGCTACCAGTCATGATGAATTGGAATCTGGTAATGGTTTAAAGAGTTTAGGGGTCCCGAGAGAGGCAATCCCACTGGGGGAGATGGTGCCAGCATGCAGCCGCAGTATATAGCACTACAGACCAATGGCAAAGGGTGGGGGCATGGTAAGGCATATCCACCCATGCCAGAGTCACTGAGGGCCGACTGGGGCACACGATCCCGGGTACTTCTGGTCTTGGGCACCTCGGTGGCGGCGCCCTGCGCCTGGTGTCTGCCGGGACATGGACGCCGTCCTGACGAAGCGGCTATTGTCCGCGAAACTAGTAGAGAGAGATGCCACCCGTGATCAATTGTCACACTGTGATTCTCCCCCTCTGGGTTTAAACTATTTTTCTGGTTATATATTTGTTTTATACATGTTTTAATCTGTAATTTATTTTCCTTTGCATCAATAAAATCTTTTGTATTCTTTTACATTTGTTATATATTTTAAATTGTATTGCTTTACTGTACCTCGATAGTCCAATTGCCCCCATGTCCTTGTGGCAGCCTGGTTGGGGACCAGGCTCCCAATCCTGTTATACAGGGGGGGCCATTTAAGTAGAGGCCCTCCTTAAAATACATAATAGTAATATCTGCTACACAAGTGATTCTATAAGTTGATATTAAAAATGACCCTGTCATGTCATTTTGCCACACAGATGATTTGCTAAAAGTGGTAAGAATGTAAAGTGCACAGAATTGCCCTGTACATCTTTCTTCCTATTGGCGTGTCTAGTTCGCTGCCTTTTCGGGGGGGGGCCTGCACAGAGCTGGAGCTAAAATGTAAGGTATCCCCTGCACTGTCCTTTTGCTGCAGGAAGCCCTTCAATCTTTGTGGATATCTAGGGGGTACCGCACATCTGGAAGAATTCTAAAATATACAGGTTTCCCTGCATCTGGGCTGACAGCAGTACTCTGCTTGAGGAACTTTCAGCAAACATCGATCTCAGCATCCAGGGAACAGAGGGGCTTCCTTCTGTGCTCTCACAGCCGTGTCCAATAATTACAAAGTGGTTGCAGAGTGTCAGTGGAGTGCTTCTTTAAAGGCCTCTTATGGTGAGGAACCACTTTAAATTAGGACATAAATGGAATTCCATCAAAAAATACTATTAATAAAAAAGGTCATATACTTTGTCTCTACCACCTCCATGATAGAGATCAAGGATCCGCAGGATTCAGTTTCCTCTCACACACACACACACACACTAAAAAAAAAAAAAAAAAATTAAAACTTCAAAAACACAAGTTTTCACTTGACAATAAATAAGAACATCTTTAAAAAAATAATGGCCGGCGGACCAGGCAACACCTAAAAGTCTTGTCTTTTTTTTTTTTTTTTAAGCCACAGAACTGATGTGAGCAGCCGGACCCTGCAAACACGGAAGTTTATTGGCCGATCGAGTCCCGAGGGTCTCGGTGCTTTTGATGCCCTTGTGAAACGCGTATGGAAAAGCGGTGACGGACAGCAGTCGAAGGCGATTCTGAGTCACTGCTCGCTCGCCAGTGGTTAATACCTTTTAAAGATGCAGAAGCCGATTGGCTGATTGTAAATTCCCGGATAGATAAAGATCCTTTTTTTTTTTTTTTTTCTTGTTCATCGTTGGAGGCACGTTATTGTACTGTGATTTCCATACCGCCATCTTTCTAAGGACTTTGGCAATGTAATAATGACCCTGCTCCTGTACACAGTACATCCATCCCTTCCTGGACAAGCAGCTCCTCCGAATGACCCTTCCCCGGCGGTGATTTCAGAACCTGGTGGTGGCGTTGAAGGTAGTGAATGGGAGGTGTGCAGGTTAGATGCTCAGGACAAGCCGGCGGATGAGCTGAAGGTGTGATGGGAAGCAGCAAAAAACAGATGAGGGTCCGGTGCGTAACAATTGGCCTTTGTGCGGCCTTCAGACCCTCCAGAGTAGCAGGTGGTTGGTGCTGTCGTCTCTGCCCACAGTCTCACTGCTGTTGGTGAGTCGGAAGTCCTCATAGCCGTCCCCTCCACTGATGACCAGGAGTTTGGATTTAGTGCGGTGTCTGGAGGAGTCCCTCTTCTCTGCATCACACGCTTGCTCGTTGCCTGCTGAGAAATAGAAAAAAAAAAAAATCACTTACTTGCATGTATATTATTATTATTTAAGGTACTTACCGTATATACTCGAGTATAAGTCGAGTTTTTCAGCACATTTTTTTGTGCTGAAAGTGCCCCCCTCGACTTATACTGGAGTCAAGCACTTTTCTGCAGTAAAAAAAATCATTTTCCGAACCGAATTTGCGGCCCCGTATCTCAGAGCCACTTGGTGCTAGGAACCCCAAATTTGGCATGCAAACCCAGTGGAACTGGTACCACAACATATCCAAAGCTGAAGTTCCTAGCACTAAGTGGCCCCGAGATACAGGGCCCCAAATTCGGTTCGGAAAATGTCATTCTCTGCTGCAGAAAAGTGCTTGACATTTTCTGAACTGATTTTTGGGGCCCTGTATCTCAGGGCCACTTGGTGCTAGGAACCCCAGCTTTGGAAGTTTTATGGTGCTAGTTACACTGGGTTTGCACACCAAATTTGGGGTTCTTAGCACTAAGTGGCCCCGAAATACGGGGCCCCAAATTCGGTCAACTGTGTCCATCTGCAGCAATGTCATTTCGGGACCCTTTGGGTTCAGAGACCCCAAATTTTGGCTGCAGCTAGGGGGCATCTAGGAACCCTTAACTACCGAGTTTGAAGTTCAGGGGACCTATCGCTGCAAATGGGCACAGTGAGGCATGCAAATGGACACAGTGATGCTGCAAATGGGCATTGTTGACCCTCTTTTCCACTTATAGTAGCTGTGTATTTCTCATCCTCGTCTTATACTCATGTCAATACGTTTTTCCCATTTTTTTGTGGTAAATTAGGGCCTCGACTTATACTCGGAACGACTTATACTCGAGTATATACGGTATATAGCATTGTCAATTTACGCTTATGAACGGTTTAACCTGGCGAAGAACTTGGAATCCTTCTCATTCTGGTATTTTCCTCTCATTACCCCCCCCCCTTTTTTTTCTTTTTGAATAGTATTTTATTTCTATGTACTTTAATAATAATAATAATTTTATTTATTGTATAAATTGTATACAATGTTGTAATTTCTATTCCTAAAATTAATAACATACTGGTATTTAAAAAAAAAAAAAAAAAAAAAAAAAGGAAGAACTTGGAATTTATTTCAGACAGTCTTTATATCCAGGCACTCCCCGACAGGTCCTGGACCCCTCTGCAGACTACACAGCAGTTTAGGCAATACTGCCTGGTCCAGGACACTCCCCCTGTGTCATTATTTACATTTAGACATTTGTTTCGTTATGAATCCAAAGTCAGACAACATTTTTATTATTTGGAAATTCGGATGTATGTATCCGACTTTCCAAATCACAATATTAATGAATTTCAATGAATCCGAAGTAAATTATAAACGAAACCATCTTATTCAAATTCAAAATGAATTTGATTGCGAATTGAAAAAAAAAATGCAATAAATACAGTAAGTACATAATAAATACAGTATAAAAATAAAATAAGATAATGATTCCTACTTAGGCTGCATCATTATAGAACAGAAAAGAGGAGAACAGAAAAAAAACAAAATAAAATAAAACAAAAAACAGAAAATAAAATAAAGGAATAGAATAAAAAAACAAAAAACAAAACATACTTGCATGTATATGAACCATTTTACCTACCAAAGAACTTGGAATCCTTCTCATTCTGGTATTTTCCTCCCATTCCCCCCCCCCTCCTTTTTTCTTTTTGAATGGTATTTTATATCTATGTACTTTAATAATAATAATTTTATTTACTGTATAAATTGTATACAGTGTTGTAATTTCAATTCCTAAAATTAATAAAATATTTATCAAAAAAAAGAAAAGAAGAACTTGGAATTTATTTCAGACAGTCTTTATATCCAGGCACTCCCAGACAGGTCCTGGACCCCTCTGCAGACTACACAGCAGTTTAGGCAATACAGCTTGGTCCAGGACACTCCTCCTGTTTTATTATGTACATTTAGACACGTGATTCGTTTCGTTATGAATCCAAAGTCAGACAACATTTTCGTTATTTGGAAATTCGGATGTATGTATCCGAATTTCCAAATCACAAAAGTAATGAATGTCAACGAATCCGAAATAAATTATAAAAACGAAACCATCGTATCCAAATACGAAATGAATTTGATTGCGAATTAGAAAAAAGAAAATATTGCAATAAATACAGTAAGTACATAATAAATACAATATAAAAGTAAACTAAGATAATGATTCCTACTTAGGCTGCATTATAGAACAGAAGAGATTAGAATAAAACAGAATAAAATAAAACAAAACAGAAAATAAAATAAAGGAATATAATAAAACAGAATAAAATAGAACAGAAAAGAAAACAAAGGAATAGAATACATCAGAGAAGAACCAAAGTGAATAGACTAAAAACAGAATGGAATAGAAAAAAAATAGACTAGAAAATAAAGGAATGGAAAAAATAGAACAGAATAGATAAGAATAGAACAGAATAGAAAATAAAGGGATATAATAAAATAAAGCAGAAAATAGAATAAAAACAGAATGGACTAGAAAATAAAATAAAGGAATAGATTAAAACAGAAAAGAACGGAAAATAGAATAAAACAGAATGGAATAAAATAGAAAACAAAGGAATATAATAAAACAGAATAGAATAGAAAATAAAGGAATAAAATAGAAAAAATAGAACATAAAAGAACAAAATACAATACAATACAATAAATATAGCCGCCTTCTAAAATTCGAAGCAATTTTAAAATAATGAATATACCAAACGAATCTGAACATACAAATAGGAATTCCGAAGACGAATCATTCTAACATAACTAATATGACAAACCTAAATTAATAATTTAAGGAATGAATCTGCAACCAAACAAATGTTTCCGTCATGCACATCTCCATTGTACAGTACAGAAGGTGGTAAGGAGCTTTGCCATCTATATGTAACAGACCTGGGGGCAGGGAAAATATTTTTTTCTATAAAAATGTCAAGGAGGCTAAATGTAATCTGTACTGAGACACGCATTTAGGCTGCTCTTGCTGACCTCCTCCTGAAAATGCTATGATTAAACACCAGTCTAGGTGTGAAATGCGTTAGCCGTTATCTGTTTCACCACCATTTCCTGTACAGTTTATTATTTTACAACATGGAATAAAGGTGATTGCATCGGAGTGCGGCCATCCAGCCCCATTTCTTTCTTGTCCTCCTGAAAATGCTGGATGCCTGGCTCTCTGACCCAAAACAGCATGCTGCAAGTGAAATCTGATCTCTTGATCTGGATATTGGCTCTATGTCAACACTCAAACTAATAGAAACAGAGGATCAGCATGACCGTCGGGTATTTACCTTACTTTGTAGAGTTTTCCTCTCACTTCTTATTGTTTCTACAGGACAGGAAGTGAAATCCCCTGCTGGGAATATGATGCTGGTTGTAAGGCTAAGGAGAGGTCTGTCTGGCTAGTGCGCATGCATAGGCGTGCACATTTCTATGAGCATAGAAGAAACACTGCACATCCATCATTGCCCACACATCTTCTGCCGCCAAGTGGCCTATTTAAACCTGAACTCTGCTACTAGTAGTTTGCTGTGTGGTTTTCAGCCTTGTTCCAGTGATCCAGGTCTTGATGCTCAACCTTGATCCTGTTACTGACCCGGCTTCCTCTCTGATCGTGCTCTAGGATTACCCTTGCCTGCTCATGTTTGTTGTCTGCCTCCGCTACTGACCCTGGCCTGAGCAGATTGACCATGCCTCTGCCTATTGACTCTGCACCTCGCTGCCTGTTTGTTGCCGACTTCTGCTTGCTCCTGACTCTGATCCTGCTTACGTCCTGGTGTCCTTCCACTCGGCTGTCACTTAACTAGGTGTGGGACCTGACTCCATCATCAACTGAACTTGCTCATCAGAGACCAGTGCTCCCAAGTTCCTTCTCACAGTATCTACACCTTGGTACTTGTGGCCTTGTTTTGCCCCTGAAGTCCTTGGTACTTGTGGCCCTCCTTTGCCCCTGAAGTCCTTGGTACTTGTGGCCCTCCTTTGCCCCTGAAGTCCCGTCTCAACATCCAGGGGTGCTCGGATGGTAACTGCGCAAGAGGCCACCCTCTTCATATCAGACTCTGCATACAGGTAAGCAACATCCCCCAATGGGACACAATTGCAAGAAAAAACATGTCAGGGGTTTTAACCCTTCACATCTATCTAAAAATGGAAAAAATAAATACATTTTGGCTTTAATTATACTTTGATACACTCGACTTGTGCTGTACTGGTCACTCTCTGCACCCAGCAATCTGACATGACAGCAGAGGGCACTGAACAGTCAATGGAAGAACTCACCCTGCTCTCCAGGGACGGGGAAGTAAACATCAAAACCATCGGGCAGTTCCACAGAGGTAAGGAACCGGACGTGTCCAGTGTGACCCTGCGATAGACCCACCGGACAGAGCGGACCCTTCAGGGAGGTGGAGCCAGAAGCGATGGAGAGGATCAGAACCACTCCAGCGCTGGTCCCGATCCACAAGAGATCCTTGCACGCGAGCAACGCCGTGATGCGTAAACAAGCCGATTTGTGCTGGCGAATGATGGCGTCAGACCCTGAAGATACATACAACAACATGCATGAAAACCTGAAGTGATTACAGGCTTAGTTCACAAAAAGTTAGCACATAAATAAGAACCTTTATTTTTGGCCATTTCATTGTAATTTTTGTTTACAAAAGAAGTTATAGTTAAAAAGTTACAGACCAATAACAATGAGAAAATATTATATACTCAGCAGATGAGGCAAAACCATTGTAGGGGAACAGTACAAGTCCAGTACAATCAAAATTTAAAGGCTATAAAAGAAAGTGTAAGAAAATCATACAGTGCATCCGGAAAGTATTCACAGCGCTTCACTTTTTCCACTTTTGTTATGTTACGGTCTTATTCCAAAATGGATTCAATTCATATTTTTCCTCAAAATACTACAAACAATACCCCATAACGACAACGTGAAAGAAGTTTGTTTGAAATCTTTGCAAATTTATTAAAAATAAAAACCGAAAAAAATCCCATGTACATAAGTATTTACAGCCTTTGCCATGACACTCAAAATTGAGTTCAGGTGCATCCTGTTTCCACTGATCATCCTTGAGATGTTTCTATAGCTTGATTAGACTCCACTTGTGGTAAATTCAATTGATTGGACATGATTTGGAAAGGCACACACCTGTCTATACAAGGTCCCACAGTTTAAAGGTGCATGTCAGAACACAAACCAAGCCATGAAGTCCAAGGAATTGTCTGTAGACCTCCAACACAGGATTGTATGAAGGCACAGAAACATTTCTGTAGCATTGAAGGTCCCAATGAGCACAATGGCCTCCATCATCCGTAAATGGAAGGAGTTTGGAACCACCAGGACTCTTAGAGCGGGCCACCCGGCCAAACTGAGCGTTCAAGGGGAGAAGGGCCTTAGTCAGGGAGGTGACCAAGAACCCTATTATCACTCTGACAGAGCTCCAGATTTTCTCTGTGGAGAGAGGAGAACCACTCCTCAGTTAAAGGCACATGACAGCCTGCCTGGAGGCACCTGAAGGACTCTCAGACCATGAGAAACAAAATTCTCTGGTCTGATGAAACAAAGATGTAACTCTTTGGCCTGAATAGCAAGCGTCATGTCTGGAGGAAACCAGGCACCGCTCATCACCTGGCCAATACCATCCCTACAGTGCTGCAGGGTTGTTTTTCAGCAGCAGGAACTGGGAGAATAGTCAGGATCGAGGGAAAGATGAATGAAGCAATGTATAGAGACTTCCTTGATGAAAACCTGCTCCAGAGAGCTTTGGACCTCAGACTGGGGCGAAGGTTCATCTTCCAACAGGACAACGACCCTAAGCACACAGCCACGATAAAGGAGTGGCTACGGGACAACTCTGTGAATTGAACATCTCTGGAGAGATCTGAACATGGCTGTGCACCGACGCTCCCTATCCAACCTGATGGAGCCTGAGAGGTCCTGCAAAAAAAGAATGGGAGAATCTGCCCAAAAATAGGTGTGCCAAGCTTATAGCATCATACTCAAAAAGACTTGAGGCTGTAATTGGTGCCAAAGATGCCTCACCAAAGTATTGAGCAAAGGCTGTGAATTTTTTTGTTTTTTATTTTTAATAAATTTGCAAAGATTTCAAACAAACTTCTTTCACGCTGTCATTATGGGGTATGGTTCGTAGAAGAAAAATAGGATTTTTTAAAACAGCTTACCTGTAAAATCCTTTTCTTTCGAAGGACATCACGGGACACAGAGCCACAGTAATTACTGATGGGTTATATAGGTATCACTGGTGATTGGACACTGGCACACCCTATCAGGAAGTTCAACCCCCTATATAATCCCTCCCCCTTGCAGGGATACCTCAGTTTTGTAGCCAAGCAATATAGTGTATTAGAAGAGGGGTGGGACCTCTGTGTTCCGTGATGTCCTTCGAAAGAAAAGGATTTTACAGGTAAGCTGTTTTAAAAAATCCTATTTTCTTTCTCGAACATCACGGGACACAGAGCCACAGTAATTACTGATGGGATGTCCCAGAGCAATGCTACCTGAGGGGGGGGAACCACGACCAAGTAGGGTGCAATCAGACCTGAGGACCCTGTACTGCTGCCTGCAGCACACTACGCCCAAAGGCGATATCCTCATGCCTTCTCACATCCACCTGATAGAATCTGGTGAATGTATGAACTGAAGACCAGGTTGCGGCCTTGCAGATTTGAGCCATAGAGGCCCGGTGATGCACTGCCCAAGAAGCACCAATAGCCCTTGTGGAATGTGCCCTGATCTGAAACGGAGGAATCTTCTGTTTCAAACCGTAAGCTTGAATGATCAACTGTCGAATCCATTTAGAAATGGTAGCTTTTGACGCTGCCTGTCCTCTATTGGGACCCTCTGGCAGCACAAACAAAACATCCGTCTTGCGGATCTGAGTAGTTGCCCCTAGATAGGCCTTAACTGCTCTTACTACATCCAACGAATGTAGAGATCTCTCTTCCGGAGAACAGGGATCTGGAAAAAAGGAAGGTAGAACAATGTCTTGGTTTAAATGAAAATCAGAAACCACCTTCGGTAAAAAACTAGGATGAGGGCGTAGTACCACTCTATCCTTGTGTATAATCAAATAAGGCTCCTTACAGGAAAGGGCTGCTAATTCTGATACTCTTCTAGCAGAAGAGATGGCCACCAGAAAAATTAATTTCCTTGTCAACAAGACCAAAGGAATCTGACTTATTGGTTCAAAAGGCCGTTTCTGTAACACAGCCAGGACCAAATTCAAGTCCCAGGGGTTTAGGGGCGCTTTAACCGGAGGATTAAGACGCATCACCCCCTGCATAAAGTTTCGGACCAAAGAATGCGAAGCAAGTGGCCGCTGAAATAATACTGATAAAGCAGAGACCTGGCCCTTGATGGTACTCAAGGCCAGCTTCATCTCTAATCCCATCTGTAGAAAATCAAGGATTCTACCTATGACATATTTCCTGGGATGCCAACCTCTGGATTCACACCAGGTTATATAAGCTTTCCAGACTCTATGATAAATCATCCTGGAAGCTGGCTTCCTTGCATTAATCAAGGTAGATATGACAGGACCTGAGAGCCCACGACTCTTCAGAACGTGGGTCTCAATAGCCAAACCGTCAAATTTATCGTTTGTAAGGCAGGATGGAACACTGGACCTTGAGATAACAGGTCTGGGCGTACCGGTAGGGTCCACGGGGAACCCACCGTCATCCTTACTATTTCTGCATACCAAGTCCTTCTGGGCCAAGCGGGGGCCACCAGAAGTACCGACTTCCTTTCCTGCCTGATCCTGCGAAGGAGTCGTGGTAGTAGCAGAATAGGCGGGAATGCGTAAATCAGTGAGAACCGATGCCACGGAATCACCAACACATCCGTCCCGCATGCAAGAGGATCTTTTGTCCTTGCCACAAATCTGTCTATCTTTTTGTTGAATCGGGATGCAAAGAGATCTACATCTGGAACCCCCCATCTTTGGCATATGGCCCAAAAGACGTCGGGATGCAGAGACCATTCCCCTGGAAGTAACTGCTGGCAACTTAGATAGTCCGCCTGCCAATTCTCTATTCCCGGGATGAAAACTGCCGATATGCATGGCACATGCATCTCTGCCCAGACTAAGATCTGGTTCACCTCTTTTTGAGCAGCTCGGCTCCGGGTGCCTCCCTGATGATTGACATAAGCCACTGCTGTGGCATTGTCGGACTGGATCCTGACCGGACAACCCTGTAGCCTGATAGTCCAGGCCTTTAGAGCTAGATGTATCGCCCGGATCTCCAGAATGTTGATGGGTAAGGTCCTCTCTGTCTTGGACCATACCCCTTGGACCGCAGCCTGTTCCAGAACTGCTCCCCAACCTGACAGACTGGCATCTGTTGTTACCACCGTCCAGGTAACCGGTAGAAAGGATTTCCCCTTCTGCAGGTTTTCGGGTATGAGCCACCAATTGAGGCTCTGACGCACCGCATGCGACAGGTGCATCGGAAAGTCTAATGCCTGAACCTTCTTGTTCCAGGTTGACAGAATACTGTGTTGCAGCATTCTTGAGTGAAACTGAGCATAGGGAACTGCTTCGAATGAAGACACCATCTTCCCTAGTAGCCTCATACAAAGGCGGACTGAGGGACCCTTCTTGGTCCTTACTGTCAGAATCAGCTCTCTCAAAGCAGTGATCTTTGCCTGGGGTAGAAATATTTTCTCCTGGCTTGTATGTATAATCAGACCTAAATATTCCAGTCTTCTTACTGGTTTTAGGAAAGACTTTTCTAAGTTGAGGATCCAACCCAGGTGTTCTAGATACCTGACCGTGGTCCTCAAGTTTCCATTCAAAGAGGCTACCGACCGGTCTATCAAGAGCAGGTCGTCTAGGTATGCTATGACAGCTATACCCTGAGCCCTTAATCTGGCCAGAGGAGGAGCCAAGATCTTTGTGAACACTCGAGGTGCAGTGGCTATCCCAAAGGGCAGAGCCATAAACTGGAAATGGCGCCCTCCTACCTCGAAGCGCAGAAACTTCTGATGAGCAGGAAAAATGGGCACATGCAGATATGCATCTCTGATGTCTATTGATGCCAGAAATTCTCCTCCCTGCAGGGTGGGAACTACTGTTCGAATTGATTCCATGCGGAAGGATTGAATCCTTAGGAATCGGTTCAGATCCCTTAAGTCCAAAATGGGCCTGACATCCCCATTTGGCTTTTGGACCGTAAAAAGGTTGGAATAGAAGCCCAATCCCTGGTCCTTTGCGGGAACTATCATAATGACCTCCTGCGACAAAAGTCGCTCTAACGCTAGAAGGAGCGACTGCTTCTTCTCTGGGTCTCTGGGAACATTTGAT
Organism: Aquarana catesbeiana; assembly: GCF_042186555.1. Lineage (NCBI taxonomy): Eukaryota > Metazoa > Chordata > Amphibia > Anura > Ranidae > Aquarana > Aquarana catesbeiana. The sequence continues at coordinate 54,790,914 of NC_133325.1, forward strand.
CTGAGGAACCGAGGAGAAGGGAATTCCTGAAACTCCAGCTTGTACCCTAAGGTTACCGTGGAGACTACCCATCTGTCCTGGAAGTCCTCCTGCCAGAGCTCTGAGAATTGTCGCAGTCTTCCCCCCACTCGAGTGAGCGGGGGCGCCCCCTCATGCAGAGGTCTTAGTGTTTTGCCTAGTAGGCTTCTTTCCCCAGGACTTCTTTTGTCCCTGGGGTTGACTCTTGTCTCTGGACCCCGATGGAGGCGGCCGTCGAGACTGCCTGGAGGCTGAAGCCCCCGGCGCTGGGGAAAGAGTCCGTTTGAAAGAGGGACGCTTACTCTTCTTCTTGACAGGTAAGAGAGTGCTTTTCCCACAAGAGATTCTCTTGATATAGTTATCCAAGTCCTCTCCAAACAACCTTGCACCACGAAATGGAAACCCAGCCAGTAGCTTCTTACATGGTGCTTCGGCTGACCAATTTTTCAACCATAGGATTCTACGTATATGCACCAACCCCAGTGAAAGACGGGAGGTTTGCACGATAGAATCTCTAATGGCGTCAACCACAAAGCATAAGGCCGCTGGAAGGTTAGCAAACCCCTGGGCCTGCTGTTCAGGTAATACTTTGATGACCTGCTTAACATGGTCTCTTAAGTATTGACAGACTCCAATCGCTGCTATTGCAGGTTGGGCCACTGATCCTGCTAAGGAGAAAACATCCTTCAATAGGGATTCCATCCTTTTATCTACAGGATCCCTGAGCATCTGAGCATTGTCTACAGGACAAGTCAGGCTATTATTTATTGAGGAAATGGCGGCATCAATAGCCGGAATTCCCCACATTTTAATAAACTTTTCTTCCATCGGATAAAGTGTTGAAAACTTTCTCGGCGGAAAAAAACGTTTGTCTGGGTGATCCCACTCAGAATAAATAAGCTTTTCAAGTAAAGTATGAACAGGAAAAGCATGTGCTGCTTGGAAAGGTTTCAGTGACCCCAAAGCAGAAGAGGATTCTTTAGCAGTTTCAGGTATGGGCAACTTAAATGTGGAGCGGACCAATCCAGTGAGGATCTGCACTAAGACTTTCTCCTCTTGGGAAGTCGCAGAGGGTCCCTCTCCACCTGAATCCTCCGAAGAGGAATCATCCATCCCATCCCGATCCTCTGAAAGGGATTCATCTCCTTTATCCCAGAGCTCCTCTGTCTGAGGGTCTTGGGGAACAGAGGAAAGCCTAGTGCGTTTTCTTCCACTGAGTGAAGACGTAATCACGGCCATTAATCTTTCCTCTAGACCATTAATGGTTGAGGAAAAAACCTCTTGTGTAATATATACAGGGGCTGAAGTGCCAGAAGCAGGTGTAGCCCCTGACCCCAATGGCTCTCTCTGGCTAGCCGTCCCTGGCCCATCTTTAGGGGGGAAGGATGCTGCCGACAGGGGGCCCTCAGAACCTGAACGAGATCCCCTAGTGTCTCTGGTTCCTGGGGTGCTTGAACCTCTTCTACCCATAGTGCAAAGCAACAAGGTGTGAGGTATACAAATGAACACTGTCCGCTGAGCGATGTAGTCTGGCTAAAAGCCTTGCTACCCAATGCTCAGTCTGGTGTTACTTCAGTAAATGCTGCCTAGGAGAATGCCTGTGTCCCACCTTACATGCGACCGTCAGCTCTGTGTCTCTCAGAAGGCTGAGTGCACCTGTACAGAGTGCCTTTAATAGCCTGCAGCTGGCCTGAGTGGGAGTCTAAACACTCTGTGCTGACATCCCGCCCCCTCCTTTACCGCCCCCCCCCCCTCGAGTTTTGAAAAAAACGAGCGCTTCCCACACTGCCGACTCTCCTGTCATGCTCTGGAGAAAAGGCTGGGGATGGGGGGGGGGGGGGGGGAGGAGGGAGACTGGTAACAAGATTTGCCTGAACGGCTATCTTCAGAGATGGTGGCCATTAGGCCACAGAGCCCGGGTGGTATAACCACTTTCTAGACCCCTGTGGCCCCTCTCTAGCCTGGGGGGGAACATTCAAACATGAGAAATCCCCCCATCCACCTTACCTGCTTGCAGCCTGCTTGATACCCTGGGACATACACAGCGATTACAACACCTGAGACAGACATTCAGCATGTGTAGGTTTGTGCTCTTGGCAGCCCCCGGTGGTCACAATAGGCATAGCATGCATTTACCTTAAAGGAGAAAACCTACTAGAATTAGAAAATTCTGTGGAATCTCCTCTTACCTTATCCAGCCGCAGGGTGCCGTTTACACAGACCCAATCTTCACCTCTCACGGTGGGCTCCGTTTGAAAAAACCGTCAGAGACTGGGGCCCCCATCAGTAGGGGGATCCAACAGTTCTGGGACCGTAAAGCACCTCGCCAGAAATTAGGAAGTTTAAAGCCATTTTCTGATCTGCGGGGTCCAGCTCTCTAAAAAGAGAAGCATTACGGGTAAAACCTCGTTTCTTCGGACACGAGGCCCGGGTACCATTCAATTCGGCCATGAAAAGACACTTTGAATGGATCCGGTTCGCCTGGCTTGCCCCAGTATAGGATCTTAGGATATTCCCTTTGGAGCTCAGCACAGGACATCTTTACACGTCCATCACCTAAGACACTGGCGTAAAAACTGAGGTATCCCTGCAAGGGGGAGGGATTATATAGGGGGTTGAACTTCCTGATAGGGTGTGCCAGTGTCCAATCACCAGTGATACCTATATAACCCATCAGTAATTACTGTGGCTCTGTGTCCCGTGATGTTCGAGAAAGAAATAATTAATTTAATCCATTTTGGAATAAGGCCGGGTTCACACCTATGCGAATAAGATGCGGATTTGCTTTGAATATTATAATTGAATTAAATAGAGTGTTCAGATACAGTTTAGTTCTGCTTTAAGGGCCATGTAACACTGGTAATCCTTCTGGCATCAAGATCACTATGTAGAACAGAGCAAACACTTTGTTTCCATGCCTCGCTACCTGCTAGTGGCCACTTACAATGCAGAATGTCACTCTCCAGTAATGGCTCGTTTATCTGGATAAGAAGGGAGTGACACAATGAACCAGGTTGGTATTTGCATAGCGATACTGCTACTGTGACATAAACCCGAAAGCCATAGGTGTGCACATCCCCCCCCCCCCCCCCCGCAGCGTAGATTCCCCCTGCTGCCCCGCCCCATAGCATTTTCTGAATGAGCACAGTGAGTGATTTGTACAGATCACTCAGTGTGTTCATTCATTACTGAAGCCTAGTAAACTGTGTTAACTATGCTTCAGTTTGTGAAAGAAAAGGAAGCCGCTCCTTATTGAGCACTTCACCATTTATTCACTCATCTAAGCCCCCCAGTGGGGCTCTTAAAAGAAATGTAAATAAAAAATACCTTTTTTATTAATACCTCCACTTCCCGACTGACATCGTCCACGTTTTAATACATTTTAAAATGTTGGTTTAGATTTATAAGTGTGTGTCTGTGTATATATCCTATTTTATTTTATATATATAATATATATATATATACATATATATATATATATATATATATATATATATATATATATATATACACACACACACACATACATACATACATATACACACAGTATCTCACAAAAGTGAGTACACCCTCACATTTTTGTAAATATTTTATTATATCTTTTCATGTGGCAACACTGAAGAAATGACACTTTGCTATAATGTAAAGTAGTGAGTGTACAGCTTGTATAACAGTGTAAATTTGCTGTCCCCTCAAAATAACTCAACACACAGCCATTACTGTCTATACCGCTGGCAACAAAAGTGAGTACACCCCTAAGTGAAAATGTCCAAATTGGGCCCAAAGTGTCAATATTTTGTGTGGCCACCATTATTTTCCAGCACTGCCTTAACCCTCTTGGCATGGAGTTCACCAGAGCTTCACAGGTTGTCACTGGAGTCCTCTTCCACTCCTCCATGATGACATCACAGAGCTGGTGGATGTTAGAGACCTTGCGCTCCTCCACCTTCTGTTTGAGGATGCCCCACAGATGATCAATAGGGTTTAGGTCTGGAGACATGCTTAGCCAGTCCATCACCTTTACCCTCAGCTTCTTTAGCAACGCAGTGGTCATCTTGAGGTGTGTTTGGGGTCATTATCATGTTGGAATACTGCCCTGCGGCCCAGTCTCCGAAGGGAGGGGATCCTGCTCTGCTTCAGTATGTCACAGTACATGTTGGCATTCATGGTTCCCTCAATGAACTGTAGCTCCCCAGTGTCGGCAGCACTCATGCAGCCCCAGATCATGACACTCCCACAACCATGCTTGACTGTAGACAAGACACACTTGTCTTTGTACTCCTCACCTGGTTGCCACCACACACATATGACACCATCTGAACCAAATAAGTTTATCTTGGTCTCATCAGACCACAGGACATGGTTCCAGTAATCCATGTCCTTAGTCTGCTTGTCTTCAGCAAACTGTTTGCAGGCTTTCTTGTGCATCATCTTTAGAAGAGACTTCTGTCTGGAACGACAGCCATGCAGACCAATTTGATGCAGTGTGCGACGTATGGTCTGAGTACTGACAGGCTGACCCCCCACCCCTTCAACCTCTGCAGCAATACTGTCAGCACTCATACGTCTATTTCCCAAAGACAACATCTGGATATGACACTGAGCATGTGCACTCAACTCCTTTGGTGGACCATGGCGAGGCCTGTTCTGAGTGGAACCCGTCCTATTAAACCGCTGTTTGGTCTTGGCCACCGTGCTGCAGCTCAGTTTCAGAGTCTTGGCAATCTTCTTATAGCCTAGGAAATCTTTATGTAGAGCAACAATTTTTTTTTTCAGATCCTCAGAGAGTTCTTTGTCATGAGGTGCCATATTGAACTTCCAGTGACCAGTATGAGAGAGTGAGAGCGATAACACCAAATTTAACACACCTGCTCCCCATTCACACCTGAGACCTTGTAACACTAACGAGTCACATGACACCGGGGAAGGAAAATGGCTAATTGGGCCTAATTTTTGCATTTTCACTTAGACCCCATTCACACAGGGACGACTTGTCAGGCGACCTAGTCGCCTGACAAGTCGCCTCCCGTTCTGTACTATGGAGCCGTTCTAAGGGGAGCGACGCAAGTTGCTCCGACTTAGAAAAAGGTTCCTGTACGACTTCGGGGGCGACTTGCATAGACTTCTATGCAGAAGTCGTTTTGCAAGTCGCCCGGCCATTCATTTGCAGGTCGCCTCGCTGAGGCGACCGGCAAGTCGTGTTGCCCCTGTGTGAATGGGGTCTTAGGGGTGCACTTTTGTTGCCAGCGGTTTAGGCATGAATGGCTGTGTGTTGAGTTATTTTGAGGGGACAGCAAATTTACACTGTTATACAAGCTGTACACTCACTACTTTACATTGTAGTAGTGTCATTTCTTCAGTGTTGTCACATGAAAAAGATATTATAAATTATATTTACAAATATGTGAGGGGTGTACTCACTTTTGTGAGATACTGTATATATATATATATATATATATATATATATATATATATATATATATATATATATATATATATATATATATATATATATATATATATACATTTTTTTTTTACCTTCAAGTCACAACCACCCCAACAAGTAGTCTTGTTTTACTGGGTTTCTTTTTCTGCCTGCCATTACCTGCTAACATCTTGTGTACAGGCGGTGCAATATCCACCTCCGCCAACTGTTCAAACGTGGTAACATGATAAAGCCGGACCTGGGCACTGCCCTGTAGGGCGATCCACATCCCCTGGTTGGAGCTGACCATACACGTTACACAGCGGTTCTGGTCCTGTCCAATGTGGAACATGTGCTGTGACAAGAAGAGGCAAAAAATAAAAAAAAATGTCAGTTTCTGTTGAGGAAGGCATATCAAAACTGGGGTGCGTTAGGCCACACAAGTGGTAAATTTATAACAAAAAAAAAAAAAAGACATAAGATGCAGACTGTCATGGAAGTTTCCCCAATCCTCTCCTCCACCCAATACTATAATTTTTTTTTTACTGTTACCATAAGCCAAAAAAAGCTTGATCCTGCCAGTAGATCTGTCATTTTTGCACTTCCTGTAACAAGCCAAGCTGTCCAGTATAAAGGGGTAGACATGTGCAATTCGTTTCGGTCCGAATGTAAATTCCGACAAATTTTTTTTAATGAAATTTTCATTGAAATTAGTTTAAATTCATTTTTATTTGTTTTCTTCAAATTTAGATCATGCTGGGTCGATGATGCCACAAGGGGGCGTGGCCATACGTTGACATAATCGGGTGACTCCGACCCTTAGCTATTTTAAAAAATATCAGGCGGAGGAGCAGGCAGTCGGTGGGAAACCTTCGACGAGGCCGGAGGTTTCTTTTTTACTTTTTTTGGGTCCGGCGGGCGACGTGATTGACGATGGATTGACACCGGGGGGGGGGGGGGGGGGGGTCGTGGACAATGTTTTTGTTTATTAATAAAGGAATTGTCGAAAACTCGTGTTGTGTCTTTATTCACTTTTTTGGTGAATGGGTAGGGCCATACTCATTCATATTGGGGAGGGGTGGGATCTGACGCCCCCCTTGTTAAAGGGGCTTCCAGATTCCTATAAGACGCCCGCCCGCAGACCCCCACAACCACCGCCCAGCGTGGGGGCATGGGGACAAGGTGCATTGGGGTGGGGCGCCCCAAAGCAACCCCCTCAACCCCTTCCTTTCCTGACCTGCTGCGCTGTACACTTGGATAATGGCCTGGTATGGATTTTGGGGGGGACCCCACGCAGTTTTTTCTCCATTTTCTATTGCCGGCAATAGTTTTTTTACATTTCAGCTGTCAGTGGGGAAGCTTTCTGGCCCACTCCTTAACAACCAGCTATTCGTCACACAGAATTCGAATCGGTAGATCATTTTTCGACTGACCCGAATTCGAATCTTTCCAAAAATTTGGAATTCATTAGAAAATTAATAAACTAAACAAAACGAAAATTAATTCTGACAATGAATCAAGACTAAATTAATAACAAATCAATCCCAAACAAATTATTATGTTCTGCACAATGTCTATAAAGGGGCAGTTACATTTACAAGTCCATGTCTCAGCTACTAAATGATCAGAGCAGCTGTCAATCAACTAGGAAGAATGAAGTATTGACTGTAGCAGATTAGATGAAAGCACAGGGAGGCCACCGTCCTGCAGACTTAGATGCCGGTAGTCACCCCCAATAAAAAAGAAAGGCTTTAGAGAAAGGGGGCAGAAATGTGGCAGGATTAAAAAGTAGGTAAGAAACATTTACTTGTACCAACAATAAAAGCCTCGCACAACTACATTTACAAAGCACAAAAGGGAGCTGCGCATCTTTAGTATTTGGGTTTTCATATAGAATTCTGCTATGCAACATAACATAAAACGATTTATGGCCCCTCTTTCTGGGTCATGTTGTAAGTTGCCGTTATTAATATGATGATATTTACCAAGGTGCTATAATCTTTTCCTGAAATTAAGGTTTATGTATAGCCAGTTTTGAATAGAGTAGAAAAGGGTTAAAAACCCATGTCAGGTTATTTTTTTTTTTTTTTTTTTGCTGTATGTTTATCATTGGGGAAATTGCCTTAAACTTCCTGTCCCAGGGATGCAACAGGAAGTAAAACAAACTCTCTCCCTTTAAACAGTTGTTCCCGGAATAAATGTTCTCCTCACCTCTTGTTCTGGGGGCAGTTTTAGAATTTTGGATTCCCCTTTACTTTCTTTCTAGGTGGCATTGGTCAAAAGAATTTTTTTTTAGCAATTTTTTTTTTTTTTCAATGGACCAAAAACATTAAAAAACACTGGTGAGCGCCGTTTTTGAGCGTTTATCAATGTTTATCAGCGTTAGAGCGTTTTTACAGCTGAAAAATGTCTCTCAGAACCCACTAATTTTTTTTTTTTTTTTTAATCTTTAAAAACGTTACTGCCCAAAACTGCTGATAGCCTATGTGTGCATGGACACTGAGGATAACATTATGGAGAGTTTAATGACTGTAGAAAAAAACGTCTACAGCCAAAAACAGCTGCTGCAAAAACGTCAAAAAATGTCCAGTGTGCATGAGGCCTTATACTCGAGTATATATGGTAGTTTCTTTTTAATAGGCTTCAAAAAAGGGTGGGCTCGGGGCGCAGAAAGGACAGGCGATCCTATTGGACGCATAAAAAGGAATAGGGTAATACGGCGCTCTCAGGTTACAATAATAAAGTATATAATGATCCAAATTAGAACCATCAAGCAATGTGTCAGTGGTTTACGGACAGTGCTAGGTCACTGTATGGTAAACAGCGACAAAAACACAATGGTTGAGAACGATATAAAACATAATATAAAATAATATAAAAAAATAATATAAAAACAGTTAAAAACTAGATGTAGAAATACAAAGAATTATAGTGCTAGGATAAAACTGTCCACAGAGGGCTGCCAGTTCAGAGTGAGAATGAACAAGACTCTGGAATAAAGAAACGAAAAAGAACAGCGCCCTCTAAGTGCAGTAAACAGGCTGGTTTAATCAATAGAAAGGTTTAAAAACACTCACAAAAGTGAGGGAACAATGGGCATGAAATGTCATCTGCTCCCGATAGCCGGGTGAGAGTGGGGGAGGTCCGTGAGATGTGGCAGTGGATCCTATTGGACGCCTAGGAGGAGGAGGGAGGAGACGAACGGCAGAAGCCGCTGTGATGCTGAGGAGGAGGAGACACCCGCCGCAGCGCTGTTCGTCCAGATCGTAGATGGGGTGAGTGCTGGATGACCGACCGATCACGAGACCCCCAGGGGCTCACTAGCGCCCTGGTAGTTCAATGAGAACTGAAAACCGTTAGCCGCAAAGGCTGTCAGTACTTGTAGTTCATTCATTCACAGATCTCCGTGAATGAATGATGCAGCCATGTGGGCGGAGTGTTACCCTAACAATGGGTGGAATATGTAACATGTTCCCAAAGGTGAACTTAACCTTAAAGAAACTTTGCAAGTACAGAAAAATATCTGTTGATTTCCAAGAAATGCATTCAATGCTGAATCCCCAAAAGATAAAGTCATCAGCAGACCTACCTCTTGAAGCAGGGATGATGTGTTGAAGATGGTGACCCTGTTCTGACATCCACACCAGAGCTTTCCAGAGACGGAGACCATTTTGGTGACAGGGTTTCCAGGGGAACCTAAAGAAATAGTTTTGGAGTTCTGAGGATCCCAAAAACTTCCTGGAAAACAGAAGATGCAAGAGGTCAGAGAAAACCGGAACAGATGTGTACCTATTTATTTCAAATAGATGTATTCCTAGTATCCTCATATCTACAGACATACACTATATGGCAAGGACGTGCGGGGAGGTCAGTGATTGGTGAGGCACTGGCTAGTATCAGAGCCAGATACATACAGGTTACATACGCCGCGATCGTTAGAGCGAGAGCAATAATTCTAGCACTAGACCTCCTCTGTAACTCTAAACCTGAAAATTTTTTTAAAGCATCACCTATATAGATTTATAAGTACTGAAGCTTGGCGCCATTCCAATGTTAAAGTGTGACATGTTGGGTATCTATTTACTCGGCGTAACAATATCTTTCACATTATACAAAAAAAAAAAAATCGGGCTAACTTTAGTGGTTTTTTATTTTATTTATGAAACAAGTTTAAAAAAAAAAAAAAGTGTTTAAAAAAATTGCTGCGCAACTACCGTGTGACCTAAAAAGTTCCAATGACCGCCATTTTATTCCCTAGGGTGTCTGCTAAAACAATATATATAATGTTTGGGGGTTCTGAGTAAATTTTCTAACAAAAAAAAAAATTATGATTTTTACATGTATTTTGAGAAGTGTCAAAATTGGCCTGGGTGGCAAGGGGTTAATTACCATAAGTAATAATCAAATTATTATATATTGTTTTTAAGGTAATTTACTATATTTTCAAAATCTGTACTCAAGCAGGTGGCTTAACGGACAAATTACTGAAGTCTGAAGTTATAACTTCCAACCAGTAATTTCACAGTAAATAGATAAACAATAAATTATTATGTTATAACATATAGCATAATAATATATGATTTAGCTTGAATATGACAGTACCATAACAGTGATGTGTGACGTTGAGATATGATCTCCTTTCCCAGCTGATGCCTTCTACGGGGAAACGCGTCGGGTGGAGCGATAGTCTCTGACGTCACCACGCACCAGCTGGTCGGGCTGTGAGCCGCGGCTGTATTTTTAGAAAACTTCGTTTGTTTTGGATGTCAGTATCGTGTTTTAAAAAAAATAAAACTATGGAACCGATTACTGCACCATGAAGTTTTTTTCTTGTTTATCCTTCCTAATATCGGCCCTGGGAGTCATTGCCACCTTACCTACTTACCACTGTGTGAAGAAACATCGCAGCAGGAGCATAAGCAGCAGTGAGAAGAGAAGTTACCATTAGAGGAGTCTTTGGATATACCGCCCTTGGCTGGCTGAGCTCTCTGATGTGCCTGTTTGATCTCTATAACCTGAGATCCACCCTATTCGGTAAGCAGCCACGATTGTTGTGTGTTTGATGAACAGAACATATGATTAATCTTCTGACAAGCCGTTTTTTAATTCTGATTTGTCACTGGGCACCAAACAGCTTCAATGGACTATTATGCCCTGTACACACGATCGGACTTTCCGACGGAAAATGTGCGATCGGAGCTTGTTGTCGGAAATTCCGTCCGTGTGTAGGCTCCATCGGACTTTTTCCACCGGAATTTCCGACACACAAAGTTTGAGAGCTGGTTCTCAAATTTTCTGACAACAAAATCCGTTGTCGGAAATTCCGATCGTATTTACACGATTCCAACGCACAAAGTTCCACGCATGCTCGGAATCAAGCAGAAGAGCAGCACTGGCTATTGAACTTAATTTTTCTTGGCTCGTCGTACGTGTCGTACGTCACCGCGTTCTTGACGTTCGGAATTTCCGACCAACTTTGTGTGACCGTGTGTATGCAAGACAAGTTTGAGCCAACATCCGTCGGAAAAAATCTGATGGATTTTGTTGTCGGAATGTCCGATCGTGTGTACACGGCATTAGATTCATATTTTCATAGCACTTTGTGTTCTCACCATATGTTATTTTGGTATTTATATTTTGCACAGTTGTCTTTGGACAGCAACAGGTTCACTTTGTTTGGGTAGCGCAATTATTTCTGTTACACACTTATATGAACTGAATATTGAGGTTTTTTTAGTTGCAGCACCTGTTCTAATCACGCATTATATATATATCCCCTTCCCGCCGACCGTACGCACATCTGCGTACTCGGCTTTCGGGGGTTATACCGGGATGATGCCCACAGCTGCAGGCATCATCCCGGTACCGTTGTTTCGAGCGGGCGATCGGCTATCCGTATATAACAACCGATGAGGCTAAAAGTCGCTCGGCTGTTATACCGGAGGAGCGGGAGGGGACACCCCCCCTCCCGCTGCTCTTAACGGGACTCCCGTGCGATCGGGAGGCCCGGGGTCCAATCGGCTGCCTCCGGCGGGCCGTGTGATATAAAATATTGCAACAATCTCCATTTTATTCTCTAGATTCTCTGCTAAAAAAATATATATAATGTTTGGGGGTTCTAAGTAATTTTCTAGCAAAAAATATGGAATATATATATATATATATATATATATATATATATATATATATATATATAGTGTTTTTACACATATCATATATATTTTTATAGGGGTATAGCGCAGATATCCCACTATACAGCAAAATCAGTTACTCCCTTTTAACTCTCTGAGAAAAACCTGGGATTGTGGGTAAATCTTATGACCCATAAACACGTTTTTCCTTGTAGATAAGAGGGCTGGGCTGGAAGGGAGTATTTGTCTTTTAGACACATGCCCCCTTCTATGACACTGCAGTGAGAGGCGTGCCTCCACTGCAGCATTTTTATTGGACAGCTGGGACCAATGGTACTTTACCATTGGTCCAAGACTCCAAGCTGTTCATTGAGCTCAGTGCCTCTGACAAGTAGTGAGAGGCACTGTGAGCTCATCCTCTCAGTCTGCTGCAAACAGAGTGTGCCAGCTTGTATTTAAAGTGGCCGCTCTGTATTTAGCTTCTGACAGGCTGCACAAGGAGCCCCGTATCTCTGGAAACATAGGTTGTAAGAATTTTTACCAGTGGTGGGGTAGGACTTAGGCTACATCCCCCCCTCCCCCCCCAAATTTGGGGTCTCTGTAACCCCAGGTCGCCGAGCTATGACCCTCGATTTTTTTTTTTTTATGTTCATGGCAGGTTAGGCCCTGCCTCACCTACCTCCCCTGACTGCATGTCCCTGCTATATGGTCATACATTTTTAGTCACCTAACCCACACACTTATATGACCCGTCATCCAATGCCGGAAGATAGCAGTGATAACTGCTAGCGGCTATAGCAATAATCGCATGCTAGAAATCACACATGCTGGTTGTGCCAAAGTCAATCGATGAACCGACTTCGGTACAATCAGCCTGCCCATACATAGAATCGCATCTTGGCTGGTCCCTGCTGAACCGGACGAGATTTGAACCATCTTTGGCTGGCTTATTGGTCATGTCTGACCAAGAACAATGCACTCTATACCTGCTTGGGGTTTTAGAATAGCAGCTGCTGATCAAGGAGGCTGTGTGACTGAATAAAATAGCACATTCAGACAGACGACTATCTGTGGAAGGGAAAAAGTTCTATCCAGACCACCCAGATCCCCAATGTGTCCATCCCAATATCTCGCTGATGGACTCTTTCATGGTCCGGGGTCCACTTGAAATGGAAGATTACATGTAGATTGTATGTGCATTCATCAGAGGAAACCACAGCATGCCGAGATGGAATATACAAAGATGATACTTCCACTCGGGTGCAGGTTATATAAAGAAGGTCCAGTGGTTTCCCAGCAAGGTCTTATCCCTCACCTGCTTCTCTCTGGTAAACAATGAGATCTCCATTTGCCAACGACACAAACACTTGGTTGTCCAGATACCTGCAGGGGCAAAAAAAAAAACAACAACTTAGGTTGAGCTGCCAACTGAGCATTAATGAGTTACATGAATATGAAATATAGGGGGTGAGGGGGCTGGAAAATAACTCGCTACCCCCAACACTCACAGTATACACATGACGGCCGCTGTGTGCTGCATCTTCATGCTGTTCTTGCGGTTGCGGATGTTGTCAGAAGACTGATAGACATGAATGCTGCAACACAAAGATAGAAATCGTCATGCTTTTTGGACAAACAGTTGCAAACACAGTTGCAATACATATAACGTTTACTGTTTTAGCTGACAAAGGAAATGGAAATTTGTACAGTCTTGTGATTTGCACACATTTTTCGCACTGCTCAGCCAGATCCACATACCGTATATACTCGAGTATAAGCCGACCCGAATATAAGCCGAGGCACCTCATTTTACCACAAAAAACTGGGAAAACTTATTGACTCGAGTATAAGCCTAGGGTGGGAAATGCACAGCTACCGTAAGTGGAAAAGAGGGTCAACAATGCCAATTTGCAGCCTCACTGTGCCCATTTGCAGCCTCACTGTGCCCATTTGCAGCCATAGGTCCCCCGAACTTCAAACTCGGTAGTTAAGGGTTCCTAGATGCCCCCTAGCTGCAGCCACAATGTGGGGTCTCTTGACCCAAAGGGTCCCGAAATTACATTGCTGCAGATGGACACAGTTGACCGAATTTGGGGCCCCGTACTTTTGAAATGTTTCTGTTCTCAATCACTTTCTGGTATTTGTTTATGAACCTACAGTTAGGTTGGGGAGTATGCTGTACTAGTCACAGGTGATACAGTAGTCCTTTTTTTAATGTATTGTTTAGTTCACTGTCTATGTGCATGCGAATTGAATATCTTTTATTGAACATCTTTTAATTACTTATTTTATTTATTACAGGTACTTCTATAGCGCTGACAATTTATGTAGCGCTTTACATATACTGTATATTGTACAGTCAATATATATCTTTTTTGAATAAAAATAATTTTCCCAAAAAATCACCTTTACGTTTTCCTTTAATTCCAATTAGAGAACACTAGAGGGCGCTAGACACAAACGCTATAGATGTGCCTATAATAAATATTTTTTGGGCAGCGACTACAGTATCTCAGCTGAACAGAGACACTCTACCTATCTTGCACAAGTCCGAGGTTGAAGGACTTGGTGTATCAGACTAAAGGACACATGCTCCTGATGTTCCAGGACCCTACTTGAATCCACAGGCTATCCAGACTGAGCCTCTTCCTGGTGGCTGGTCCACTGATGGTATTAAGACCTCTCTTATCATCCTGAATTATTTTATGTCTCATTGTTGGGGTTATTTTGGGACATTTACAAATCCACCCTTGGCTCTCTTGTTTCGTTTATTCAGATTTAGATTTATACCAGCTGATGCCTGTGGAACCCCCCTACCTTAAAGTGGATGTAAACCCACCACTCACCCAGTATAAACGGAATTAAACAGTTTTAATGTATATATACATGCAAGCCTCCTGCATGTATCCCTACCTTGCAAATGTCACCTCCTTCAGCAGTAGGAGCCCCACAAAACTATGGAATCAGTGGGTGGGTCTCTTTGGGGGAACAGAAATTATGAGGAGCTCTGCAAATTGGAAGGGTTTTAACTATGGCATTCTCTAGGGCACCCTCCGGAGTGCCCACGATGCCAACAATCTCCGGTCGATTTACTTCATATGCTGTGAAAATGCCCCAAATTGGTTAGATATTGGCTAGAGATGGTGAATACAATCAATAGAGCTTTTCATACTCGCATTGACTTGGATCCTAAGATAACCTTATTGGGTTATCTAGATGAGGAGCTATTTTCACTTGAGATATTGGTACCAATTAACAGATTACGGTTTATGGCGTGTAAGACCATCACTTTGAAATGGTTTTCACCCAGTCCACCCTCCTTTGAGGAATGGCGTCTCCAGGTAAAAGACACCCTCCTGAAGGAAAGACAGATTGATCGAAATAGGGGTACACCGAATACACTTTATAAACTGTGGGAGCCATGGTTGGCGGCGTCAGGCCTGGCTCCACTTTCACTGGTCTCTTTAAGTTTACTGCAGTGTGGTTAATCTTGTTATGGTGATGCAAGTACGCCTTGTATATAAAGTAGAGTACTGGCTGGTTTCTATAGGGTTAACCCAGTTGCTAGATTGGTACACTTTGTCTACAGATACCAAAAAGGGGGACAGTCATACTTGAGTTGTTAAGGCATGCTCTGATTTTTACATAAAGTAGTGCCAACCAGTGGCGGCAAACCCCCACCCCCCCCTACCCGCGCTGTTTGCCGGTCGGTCCGGTACTTACCTCATCTAGGTGGTGGGCAGCGGCTCCGTGGCCTCTCCTTCATCGGCGGCTTCCAGCGTGCGGCTCCTTCCCTCCTCCTAGGCGTCCAATAGGATCGCCTGTCTTTTCAGCCAATTGGGTGATGGGTCTCAAAACCCGCTTCCTGATTGGCCCGGAGGAGGATCAATATTCATTCGCTGTTGTAACACACCTAGGTGGGCTTCATTCACATTCTCTGCACCCCGAGCCCACACTATTTGAGCCTGTGGCTCTAATAAGGTGCTTAAAAAAATTGGAATCCACGCATCCGGCATCCTGCAAGGGTCTGGACGCATGGATGGGGGGGGGGGGGGGGGCGGCGATGGATAGTCGGGGCATTGCCTGTGCCCCTTAGTGGACAGGGCCATCCCTGGTGCCAACGATCTCCCATGCCTTGCAATCACATGATGACTACTGAGATGTTACCTGACATATATGATACTATGAAACCCTATACATATCTTCTCTGAGTTGTGTATACTCACCTGTATGACTAAAATATAGCTTTTGTAGGGTTGGAAGTTTAAAGGTTGGTAATATGTGATAGCAAGTGAACTTTTTGGTTGGTGTTCGTTACACCTTTATTTCCTTTTTTGTTATTTCCTTTTTCTTTCTAAATGTTTTTTTGGTTGTATACATGCAAAAACATCAATAAAAATTATTGGAAAAAATAAATTGGCCCTAGTATGTTCATGTATGCATATGAGTTAGGAGCTTAGATTGTAAGCTCCTTGAGGCAGGGACTGATGTGAAAGTACAATATATATATATATATATATATATATATATATATATATATATATATATATATATATATATATATGGTGCCATACAAGTACCTATAATAAATAAATACAACTGCAGCTTATATGTTAACGTGAAAAAAGAAATTATGTTCTGAGCTTCTAGAAGTTCAGAACATCCAATTTCGCTTGACGAAGGAAAGCTTATGGGGCTGTATTGACTAGGTGGGTGTTAAAGCTGCAGAGAACAATAACAAATAGGTCAACCAGGTTTAAAATGAATGACTTGTGTTTTTTGTTTTTTTTTAAACCTTGTTAAACTTAAAATGTTCTGCATATTGACACACATATATAATAAATAAGGTGGAAACTTCATACCCGGCAAAAGAGCAATAACTGACTTTCTTCAAAGCATACTGTGTATGTACAATAACAAATATAGGTCCCATTTCCTTTCATACACATAATGTACAATGAATTGATTTGATGTCTCTCACCAGCCGTCCTCCGTGCCTAGCCACATCGAGCTCTGATAGGCCTCGGGGTCGATGCTCATGAGGTCCTCAAGGCTGCCCCGTGTGAAGGAGCTGCGGCTGGATCTCCTCACTGTTGGTCCCTCGGTGGGGCTTTCGCTCTCCCGGCTCTGGTTGAAGTTGGTGGGAATTGGAAGGAACCCAGAATCTTGCTCCTCCTCCGAGCTGGTGGTCTCGGCTGTGGTGTCCTTTGCACTCGGCATCTCTTCATCTGGGGAACAGGAGCTCATTAGATGCAGACACAACAGATTACTTTAAAGTCTCTTTGCAGAGGACTGATACCCTCTGTTTAGTCAGAAGTAGAGCTTTTGCTGATGCAGCGCTGTAGGTCTGTCACAGTAAGTAGAGTGTTGGGCCTCTACAGAGAGACCACTGCTTCCACACAGAGATCAGGGTTTCCACTCTGCAGCATGCTGGAAGAACACATGCTTTTCTACTTAAAAGAGAAGTTCTGTTTTTTTTTTCTCAAAAAATATACTTGCCAAGGTGGATGCAGCATTGGTTCCTCGCCGGCTCTAAGACTGAGAACCAAGTGATCAAAGATCACTCAGGCTCTCAGTGCTCCATAAGCAGAGAGCCGGTGACTGTCAGTCACTGGCTCTCTGCCTTGCCCCCCCCCCCCCCCGCACTTACTAGAGCGCTGGGCTGTGGAGGGGCCGGGACCAGCCAGCTCAGGCTCTCAGCGGCTCGCTGAGAGGCTGAGCTAGGGGTCGGTCCAGGTATGTGGGTGGATCCCGACTTTATTGTCACAATCTTGCCCCAGCCTGGACCAGCTCTGCGATGTCAGCGGGCTTCGGCCCACTGTCTGCTGAAAACGGGTCACAGGAGTGCAGAACGAACTGCACTCCTGTGATTCACAGAAGTATAGGCAAACCAGATTTGGCTGGATTTCTCCTTTAGACCCCTTTCACACTGAGGTGGTTTTCAGGCACTTTAGCGCTAGAAATAGGCCCTGAAAAGTGCCTGAAAACCACCTCCCATTTATTGCAGGGTGTCTTTTCACACTGGGGCAATGCACTTGCAGCATCTTTGGGGCGGGTTGGGAGCGCTATAAATAGATTCCAAAGCGCGTTAAAAGCGATTTGACTGCGACGCAAAACAAGACTTTTTCCAAATTTTTTTGGTTAAATATTGTGCCGCTAGCGGGCGAAAAGCGATGGTAAAACAGCGCTAAAGCGCTGCAAAAACAAGTGGCGCTTTAGCGCTAACTGCAAAGGCGCTCAGTGTAAAATGGGTCTTAAGCTGTAGCTGCTTTCTAAAATACTAAAAACAAACTTTGCGCATTTTTTTCCGTTGAAACACCTGGTATGTATTTAGCAGATTCAAACTGAAGGTTCAGTTGGGCTTTAACAGGAACTCTAATGCTGCGTACACACGATTGGATTTTCCGACAACAAATGTTGGATGTGAGTTTGTTGGCTAAAAGTCCGATCGTTTGTATGCTCCATCGGACTTTCCGACAACAAATGTTGGCTAGCAGGTTTTCAAATTTTCCGCCAACAACGTTGTTGTCCAAATTTCCGATCGTATGTACACAAGTCCGACGCACAAAATTTCACGCATGCTCGGAATCAAGCAGAAGGAGCCGCAATGGCTATTGAACTTCCTTTTTCTCGGCTTGTCGTACGTCTTGTACGTCACCACGTTCGGAATTGTTGCCCAACATTTGTGTGACCGTGTGTATGCAAGACAAGTTGGAGCCAACAACCTTCACACAAAATTCCACGGTTTTGTTGTCGAAAAGTCCGATCGTGTGTACGTGGCATAAGACTAATTTGCATACCTAAATCATTTTTATACATATTTGAAAGAACATATATGACTTTTATCAGGCACACGGATTTATTAAAAAAAATCCTACTCTGTTATAGGCTGGAAAAAAGCATAAAATTGTAACATTAATTAATGGAATAATAATATACAGATTGCAGACAGGAAGGGTTTAATAAATGTATCCCGATGGCAACAACCAGACTAAAACCCACACTGGAAAATAACAGTGGGAATGACTACATTTTTGATGCAGCAAGGTGAAGTAAAACTTACTGCCAAAGCTGGAGGAGATGGTAGAGCGGCTGGCCTGACTCTGGAGGGTTCCTGAAGGGCTAGGAGAGGACTCATCGTCGGTGTCGTCGCTATCGAACGGCACCAAATCCCGGCTGGCGCTGTCTGTGTGTTCGGAGAGTTCCAGAGATGAGCCGGAGATGGAGATATGGAGGCACTGTTGGGACGCCTGTTCATCCAGGGAGTTCTGCGGGAGGCGCTCTGACCTTTGGTTGGGCAGAGCTGCTGGCCTGTCTCTGCATGGGAGAAGACATTGTTAATGAGATACCTTCCACATCTCATAAAAACTTGTTTCATCTTTTCAGTAATGCATTCAAGGTAACCAAAACACTTTCTTTTAAACTGTATAACTCAAACAGCCCCGCATTTCTTGAGACCCTAATGAGCTCTTGTACGAAGTACAGGTTATAAAAAAAAAAAAAAGAAAAGCTGCCAACAGTTATATAGAACAGGCATCTAGAAATGCCAGAACATCATATTCGCAGCAATTTTCATTGTTACTGTTGGCTCACCACTACAATAGGCGGCCTTGTCAGCCAACAGAAATGCATGCGAGGTGGAAAAGAGATTTGCCAACATAAGGCTTGATTCGGAGCGTGTTGTCGGAAATTCCGACCGTGTGTGGGCTCCATCGGACATTTTCCATCGGATTTTCCGACACACAAAGTTTGAGAGCAGGATATAAAATTTTCCGACAGCAAAATCCGTTGTCGGAAATTCCGATCGTGTGTACACAAATCCGACGGACAAAGTGCCACGCATGCTCAGAATAAATAAAGAGATGAAAGCTATTGGCCACTGCCCCGTTTATAGTCCCGACGTACGTGTTTTACGTCACCGCGTTCAGAATGATCGGATTTTCCGACAACTTTGTGTGACCGTGTGTATGCAAGACAAGTTTGAGCCAACATCCGTCGGAAAAAATCCTAGGATTTTGTTGTCGGAATGTCCGAACAAAGTCCGACCGTGTGTACGCCCTATAAGAGTGATCAGCTGTCGTTAAGCTTCCCCGTTGACAGCTGAATGTAAAAAAAAAAATTGCTGAAAAAAACTGCGTGGGGTCCCCCTCAAAATCCATACCAGACCATTATCCCAGCATGCAGCCCGGTAGGTCATAAAAGGGAGGGGACAAGCAAGTCTCTCCCCTGAACCATTCCAGGCCACATGCCCTCAACATGGCGGGTGGGTGCTTTGGGGCGGGGCTCTGTGCCCCACCCCAAAACACCTTGCCCCCATGTTGATGGAGACAAGGGCCTCTTCCTGACAACCCTGGCCGGTGGTGGTCGGGGTCTGCGGGCAGGGGGCTTATCAGAATAATGAAGACCCCCAGATCCCACCCCCCTTTTTCTTTCTCCCCCTCCTTCTGCCAGATGGCTCCGTGAGAAGACGGCTCGGAGCTATATTTTTAATAAAGGACTTGTCAAAAATTGTCTCTTGTTTTTTGTTTTTTTTTTACATTTCACTGCTCTTTTGGTGAATGGGTAGGGGTACGATGTACCCGATACCCATTTACATAGTGTGTGTGTGTGTGTGTGTGTGTGTGTGTGTGTGTGTGTGTGTGTGTGGGGGGGGGTGCGGGATCTCCCTTGTTAAAGGGGGATTCCAGATTCCGATAAGCCCCCCTGCCCGCAGACCCCGACAACCACCGGCCAGGGTTGTCGGGGAGAGGCCCTTGTCGCTATCAACATGGTGACAAGGTGCTTTGGGGTGGGGGCAAAGCACCACACCCTGCCACCCACCCCCCTCATGTTGAGGGCATGCAGCCTGGTATGGTTCGGGGGGGGGGGTTCTTTTTTTTTAGCCAGCAATTTTTGTTTTTCATTCAGCTGTCAGGGGGAAAGCCCGCCAACAGCTGATGACTCATCGGTTGTTAAGGATGTGGCGGCCAGCTTCCCGACCCGCTCCTTAGCAACCAGCAAAAAAAACACCACACAACTCGCAAATAGTGGAAAAATTGCGGTAAAACCGCGGTTACAAAAAGCACTGCAGAAACGCTCAAAAGCAACATGCACAGATGTGAATTGAGCCTAAGGCAGAATCTATGTTTAGGTGGAGCCACCGATTGGCTGGTTGTGCTTGAAAGATGGTGAGTTAATCATTTGGGTTTCAGCATTTGGAGGGAGCCCAAAGCAGCTGACAGGTAAAATGTATCAACACAACCAAAAAAAATGAAATTTATTTCAACTTACTAGTCAGATTTATCTTCACCTAGTAATCCTGTCAGTAACATGCTTTCTGTCTTAAAGTAGAATAAGCAAAACTTTTTTTTTTGCCATTTTAGATAATAATAAGTAATGGAAGGTTTTAAACCGTCAGATTTTTTTCGCCATCCGTTTCCCATTGGGGAGATTAACTTCCTGTCCCATATCCAAACAGGAAGTGAGAGGAAATTCTTGCAAAATTAAGCAAATTCCTTGGGGACCCCCACATCACCAGAACTAGTCTCCCCTCTATTACTCTTCTGGGGACAACACAAAATGTGGGATTTTCTTTTACTTTCAATGATAATGGTAAACAGGATAAATAGAGAGAGTGAATCTCCTTAAAGGGGTTGTAAAGGTTTGTTTTTTTACTAACAAACATATTATACTTCCCTCCTCTGTGCAAGGGTTTTGCACAGGGTGCCCCCCCCATCCCCCTCAAGGGGTTTCCCCCTTTGCTCCTGGCTCCTCCCCACATTGAGTGCCCCCTCGTAGACCTGCATTCCAAGGGGACACCTGGGCACGACACAGACAGCAGGACTCGGCCCCACCCCCTGGCTTCCGTGTCACTGGATTTGATTGACAGCAGCGGGAGCCAATCGCTGCGCTGCTATCAATCTATCCAATGAGGACCCGAGATAATGGCTGGAGCTGCTCTGCTCGTCCCTGTCGACGGAACGATCTGGTTCAGGTGAGTAAAAGGGGGGATGCTGCACTACAAAAGGTTTTCCACCTTAATGCATTCTACCGTGAAGGTTTACAAACCCTTTAACTGTGGCACAGACAGCAATAAAAACTGAGAAGTGTTGTAATCCCTCCGCACTCTATCCAAAAAAAAAAAAAAAAGTTTTGCCTTTAGTTATACTTTAAGGTGACAATGCTCACTTACTGTACTGCATTCTAAGGAGGAGCAGCATTATCACCCTAGGACAGGAAGTGTGTTAGCCCTACAAAACACCTCCTATTCTCCATACCATCCATGGTGGGGAGGTTTTCCATTGTTCCTAGGGATGAACTGGGTAGGGCTGATAACACTTTGGATAAAGTTGTATAGTGCAAAGAACACCGGGTACTAGCTCTGGATTCCAGGCAGGATCACCAAGTATTATTGAACAAATATTACAAAACACTTTCAATGATTGATTTAACAGACCAAAAGCTAGCTAACAAGGAGATGCTCTAGTTAGAGTTTACATACTTAAATATTACACCATTTTTTTTTTTTACCATCAATTAAAGCTAGCTATAGACGTAAGTGAACAATCAGATGTGCATGCCCGATTTGACTGTCTCACAATGGGGTTGATTTACTAAAGCTGGAGAGTGCAAAATCTGATGCAACTGCACATGGAATCCAATTGGCTTCTAACTTCAGCTTGTTCAATTAAGCTTTAAAAAAAAAAAAAAATCTGAAGCTGATTAGTTTCTTTGCAGAGCTGCACCAGATTTTGCACTCTCCAGTTTTAGAAAATCAACCCCTATGTCTTTTTGTCCATTTTCTCCCTCAGTTGCAATTCAGTTCCAGGAGGCAAAGGACAACGCAAGGGAGAGTTGAGCAGACAGACCTGCCTGGTCCTTTAAAGCCCCAAGAGCACTTGCTGGGGACTACTTTGAGGGCGGCACAGTGGTGTAGTGGATAGCCCTTTCGCCTAGCAGTAAAAAGGGCCACTGGTTTGTATCCCAACCATGGCACTACCTGCCTGGTGTTTGCATGTTCTCCCTGCCCCGTGTGGGTTTCCTCCGGGTACTCCGGTTTCCTCCCACACTCCAAAGACATGCTGGTAACCTTCTGTCTAAATTGGCCCTAGTATGTATGAATGTGAGTTATGCCCCGTACACACGGTCGGATTTTCCGAAGGAAAATGTGTGATAGGACCTTGTTGTCGGAAATTCCGACCGTGTGTAGGCTCCATCACACATTTTCCATCGGATTTTCCGACACACAAAGTTTGAGAGCAGGCTATAAAATTTTCCGACAACAAAATCCGTTGTCGGAAATTCCGATCGTGTGTACACAAATCTGACGGACAAAGTGCCACGCATGCTCAGAATAAATAAAGAGATGAAAGCTATTGGCCACTGCCCCATTTATAGTCCTGACGTACGTGTTTTACGTTACCGCGTTTAGAATGATCGGATTTTCCGACAACTTTGTGTGACCGTGTGTATGCAAGACAAGTTTGAGCCAACATCCGTCGGAAAAAATATTAGGATTTTGTTGTCGGAATGTCCGAACAAAGTCCGATTGTGTGTACGGGGCATAAGAGACCTTAGATTGTAAGCTCCTTGAGGGTAGGAACTGATTTGACTGTACAATGTATATGTAAAGCGCTGCGTAAATTGACAGCGCTATATAAGTACCTGAAATAATACCTGAAATAATAATAAGAAAATGTCTTCCAGACATTGGATCACCACCCAGTCAAGCCATTAAATGTTTATGAGCACCATAAATAACAGGACAGCTGCAGGGGGTGTTGTAAAATAGATTAGATCAGAGTAAGGTTTAGGTCTCCCCCTCTTACCCAACATCCATCCCCTTTCTGATTCATGTCTCAGTCAATGCATCCGCTTCTACACAGCTCTTAATAGTGGTCAACATCTGTTTAGAAGCAAAAACTCTCTCGGAGCCCTTTGAAACTGACCCCACATAGAGAGGATCTTCCTACAGAGGGACAAGACAATCCTTGAAGTCTTTCGACACTACATTCCTCCCATCTCCAGTAAATTAGATGTCTTCCTGGGGTAACCTTAGTGCCACTGTCACTATAACAGGCTGAGTCATGATATCATTAACGCAGACACCACAAACCACAGTAAGAACCTTTTCTCCTCTGACAAAAAACACCATGCAAGGAACTCTTTAGTCTTCTTGGAATGTTTATCTCCAGAAGATAATGGTCCATTCAATGTCTGCTCTTCAAAACATTTTTGATATGTATTTTTAAAGGGTCAGTCAGTCTGAGTAATAGTTTAGTTATAGGCAGTGGCGGCCCGTTCATAGGGGACGCATGCGTGCCGCCCCACCCACAAAAAAAAGGTCCCTTTAAAAAAAATAAAAAACAATGTTCTTTAAGTGCACTGTGTTCGGGCGCCGGACACAGTGCACTATGAGAAGCGCCAGGTCGATGCAATCACGAGATTGCAGACGAGGCGCTTCATTTGCAGGCTTTTGACCTGCTTTGCGGCGCAATCCAATTCGCTGAACAGCTTCCGCCCGTACTATTACTACGGGCGGGAGCTTTGTTTTTCAAGTTAAGAGGTTACTTCCAGTTTCCCTGTTCCAGAGGTAAACCGGAAGTGACGTCGGCAGCTCCGTGGAATGCACGGCCCGAGCGGAGCTGCCTGTAAGGTAAGTGAGGCTGCATATGATGTGGCACGGTGAGGCTGCATTTGATGGGGCACGGTGAGGCTGCATTTGATGGGGCACGGTGAGGCTGCATTTGATGGGGCACGGTGAGGCTGCATTTGATGGGGCACGGTGAGGCTGCATTTGATGGGGCACGGTGAGGCTGCATTTGATGGGGCACGGTGAGGCTGCATTTGATGGGGCACGGTGAGGCTGCATTTGATGGGGCACGGTGAGGCTGCATTTGATGGGGCACGGTGAGGCTGCATTTGATGGGGCACGGTGAGGCTGCATTTGATGGGGCACGGTGAGGCTGCATTTGATGGGGCACGGTGAGGCTGCATTTGATGGGGCACGGTGAGGCTGCATTTGATGGGGCACAGTGAGGCTGCATTTGATGGGGCACAGTGAGGCTGCATTTGATGGGGCACAGTGAGGCTGCATTTGATGGGGCACAGTGAGGCTGCATTTGATGGGGCACAGTGAGGCTGCATTTGATGGGGCACAGTGAGGCTGCATTTGATGGGGCACAGTGAGGCTGCATTTGATGGGGCACAGTGAGGCTGCATTTGATGGGGCACAGTGAGGCTGCATTTGATGGGGCACAGTGAGGCTGCATTTGATGGGGCACAGTGAGGCTGCATTTGATGGGGCACAGTGAGGCTGCATTTGATGGGGCACAGTGAGGCTGCATTTGATGGGGCACAGTGAGGCTGCATTTGATGGGGCACAGTGAGGCTGCGTTTGATGGGGCACAGTGAGGCTGCGTTTGATGGGGCACAGTGAGGCTGCGTTTGATGGGGCACAGTGAGGCTGCGTTTGATGGGGCACAGTGAGGCTGCGTTTGATGGGGCACAGTGAGGCTGCGTTTGATGGGGCACAGTGAGGCTGCGTTTGATGGGGCACAGTGAGGCTGCGTTTGATATGGCACAGTGAGGCTGCGTTTGATATGGCACAGTGAGGCTGCGTTTGATATGGCACAGTGAGGCTGCGTTTGATATGGCACAGTGAGGCTGCGTTTGATATGGCACAGTGGCAGCGTTTGATATGGCACAGTGGCAGCGTTTGATATGGCACAGTGGCAGCGTTTGATATGGCACAGTGGCAGCGTTTGATATGGCACAGTGGCAGCGTTTGATATGGCACAATGGCAGCGTTTGATATGGCACAATGGCAGCGTTTGATATGGCACAATGGCAGCGTTTGATATGGCACAATGGCGGCGTTTGATATGGCACAATGGCGGCGTTTGATATGGCACAGTGGCGGCGTTTGATATGGCACAGTGGCGGCGTTTGATATGGCACAGTGGCGGCGTTTGATATGGCACAGTGGCGGCGTTTGATATGGCACAGTGGCGGCGTTTGATATGGCACAGTGGCGGCGTTTGATATGGCACAGTGGCGGCGTTTGATATGGCACAGTGGCGGCGTTTGATATGGCACAGTGGCGGCGTTTAATATGGCACAGTGGCGGCGTTTGATATGGCACAGTGGCGGCGTTTGATATGGCACAGTGGCGGCGTTTGATATGGCACAGTGGCGGCGTTTGATATGGCACAGTGGCGGCGTTTGATATGGCACAGTGGCGGCGTTTGATATGGGCACAGTGGCGGCGTTTGATATGGGCACAGTGGCGGCGTTTGATATGGGCACAGTGGCGGCGTTTGATATGGGCACAGTGGCGGCGTTTGATATGGGCACAGTGGCGGCGTTTGATATGGGCACAGTGGCGGCGTTTGATATGGGCACAGTGGCGGCGTTTGATATGGGCACAGTGGCGGCGTTTGATATGGGCACAGTGGCGGCGTTTGATATGGGCACAGTGGCGGCGTTTGATATGGGCACAGTGGCGGCGTTTGATGGGCACAGTGGCGGCGTTTGATGGGCACAGTGGCGGCGTTTGATGGGCACAGTGGCGGCGTTTGATGGGCACAGTGGCGGCGTTTGATGGGCACAGTGGCTGCGATTGATGGTACAGTGAGGCTGTAATTGATGTTTTTTTTCCCAGAATTTTTCAGTTTGTTTGCGCCCCCCAAAAATTTTAAGCACCAGCTGCCACTGGTTATAGGGGGAATCTGGGGAAGGGAAGATGAGGGGTAGTCAGTACCTGGCTTCTTATATGCATTGGATACTCCAATAGCAAGACCTCCCTGCCATGATTCCTGACTGTGTCCTGCACAGCTGGCGAGTTCTGAATGTCAAAAAAACGGCAAGAGGCTGCAGTCCTGCTAAAAACACAGCGACAAGAGGCTGCAGTCCTACTACAAACACAATGAAAAACTGCTGGAACTGGCTAAATGAAAAGAAAATAATCAGTATAAAGGAATTCAAGGAACCAAATGGACTTTGTAAACTAAAGCCTAAGTGCAGCCAAAAAACAAACAAACCCAGAAAAATCAGCACAAGGGACAGAACGTACTGTTAGTAGGATGTGTCCCTTGTGCTGATGCCTCTTTTAGGTGAAACCCTCTTCCATCCATGGACTACAGCTTCTATGAATGAGACCGTATCTATGAATGGAGGGGGCAGACATTTCGATCATCCACCCATCCTCCATTTATAGACCCTGTTTCATTCATAGACACTATCGTGCACCTTATATGAATAGAGCAGATTGGTGGAAAGGGCAGGCAAAGTTGGGCTCTCTGAAGGATTACGGCAGCAGGGGTGGGGTGGGGCATGGACAGAGGAGGATTTCACATAAAAGAAGAGGTATATGCACAAGGGACACGTCCTACTGACTAAGTTTTTTCCCTTGCACTCATTTTTCTGTTTTGTTTTTTGCTGCACTTAGGCTTTAAATGTATATCTAAAACCCAAACTTTTATTTTAGTTTTGGGTGGAGTGGGTAAGCATTAGAGCCCTGTCTATGTCCCATCAAGCAGATTTAACCTCTTTGTCCTGGTGACGGTTGTCCCTAGGACAGAAGGTGATGGGAAATCCAAAACTTTACAGCTGTTACCACAACAGGAACAGAGAGGAAATCCTGTCACTTGTAGTCCCAACTGTCTAAGAGAGAGTTTCCCCTCACTTTGGAGAGATTTCCTCTCACTTCCTGTTGAGCAACTGGGAGAAGAAGTGAAGGGAAATAGCAAACAAACCAAAAGTAAAAAAAGGGGGGATACATTCCTTCCTTAACACTGGCAACACATAATTTGGGCGCCCTGGGTTTTGAGCTCTTAACTGCACCGTACAGTGATTTATAGATATGTAGGTGGTTACTGGGTGTTGCCTTCCTTGCATACAAGATTGTTTCTGCCTGTAATCCTTTAATGCAAACCTGTGGGAATGATTACCTAACACAACTAACAGCTATGGCCTACATTATATACCTCTTTTGTTGGATTTTGTGGCCACACAGCAGCCTGGATTTCTTCCAGTAATGTCTTTGCAGAAGACAATAGGCCCATCCTATCCAACAATTCAATGCCCATGTTCTTAGTGATTGACCTATCGGGTGGCCTAGATATTGCCACACAGGGGGCACAAGGCTGCATCTATTATCCATGCAAAATAGCAAGTTTGAGAAATCAGTATTTGTCAACCCACTTTGGGAAAGTGCTGGAGTGAGACATTTGTTAGGTAAGAGGTATGTGTGACAGCTCATGCTCTCAGTGACAGCAGCTGCTTATTCTTTCCAGATGTACATATTCAAATATGTGTAACAGAAGATATAGAAAGACTTGATTGTAGTTGAATATATGGAAAGACTTGATTCACGCCTGACGAATGTAGCACACTATGGAGTTGATTTACTAAAACGGAGTGCAAAATCTGGTGTAGCTCTGCAAAGAAACCAATCAGCTTCCATTTTTTGTTTTTTTTATTGTCAAAAGTTAAATTCACAAGCTGAAGCTGATTGGCTACCGTGCACAGCTGCACCAGATTTTGCACTCGCCATTTTTAATAAATCAACCCGTATGTTTTACTATGATTACTACTCTTTCAGACATGGATCTGACATACCTGTAGTTCCTCTTCAGTCCCGGGACAGAAGCGATGCACAGGATTCGGGCGGAGCACACCGCGATACAGGCCTCTACTGTTGGCTCGTTTCTGATGCTGAGGAGGCAGACTTGACCCACATATCCATCGCTGTTACACACCCAGACCTCATGGACATTGTCTGAACTGCTGTGACTGGGGGAGGCGCAGGAGAACTGAGGGGACAAGAAGCAGGGTAAGTGAGGCAATATATGAAAAGACATTCAGGTTTATCCAGTAAATCAGCCCTAAGAAATCAGTATTGGCAATCCAATAATGTAACCAATCACATTTCACTTAACTACTAACAGATGGATATATTATTACATTTGATTGGTTGCTATGGGTTCTGCATTACCCTTCACCATTGGTCTTTACAGAGTTTTCCTGAAAAAGCCCAAAGGTGAGAGATCTAATCAACACTCAAATATACCAACTAACACTAAATACATAGTAATTGTTCACTTTTTTTTTGAAGTGACGTTATAAAACAAATATCATTTGTTATTTTATTGCAGATTTGTACCTCTGTGATGTATGAAAAAGTTGCCTATTAAGATCCTAAAACACAGGTGATCAGCCTGTCAGAAATCTATGTGGAATAATAGAATCTGATACTGGGATCAACCAGCAACATAATCCACTACAACCATTTATGTGTGCAAGAACAAAACATCCCACAATAATGACACACTGACACAAGGCAGGACATTTCCACAATAATAACACACTTACAGTAGAGAAGGTCCTACAATAAGGACACACTGACGCTACCCTGTTTCCCCAAAAATAAGACCTAGCGCGATTGTCGGTGATGGCTGAAATATAAGCCCTACCCCCCAAATAAGCCCTACCCTGTTTCCCCAAAAATAAGCCCTACCCTGAAAATAAGACCTACAAGAACTTTAACCAGGGCTTATTTGGGGCGTAGGGCTTATATTGCAGCCATCACCGACAATCACGCTAGGTCTTATTTTCGGGGAAACAGGGAAGGAGAAGTTCCACAATAATGACACACTGACACTAGGACAAGTTCCACAATAATGACACACTGACACTAGGGAAGGTCCTACAATAATGATACACTGACACTAGGGAAGGTCCTACAATAATGACACACTGACACTAGGGAAGGTCCTACAATAATGACACACTGACACTAGGGAAGGTCCTACAATAATGACACACTGACACTAGGGAAGGTCCTACAATAATGACACACTCACAGTAGAGAAGGTCCTACAATAAAGACACTGACACTAGGGAAGGTCCTACAATGACACTGACACTAGGGAAGGTCCTACAATGACACTGACACTAGGGATGGTCCTACAATAATGACACAGTCACAGTAGAGAAGGTCCTACAATAAATGACACACTCACACTAGTAGAAATTCCACAATGACACAGTCACAGTAGAGAAGGTCCTACAATAATGACACACTGACACTAGAGAAGGTCCCACAATAATGAAACACTGACAGTAGGGAAGATCCTACAATAATGACACTAGGGAAGGTCATACAATAATGACACATTACACTAGGGAATGTACTACAATAATGACACACTCACAGTAGAGAAGGTCCTACAATAAATGACACACTCACACTAGGAGAAATTCCACAATGACACAGTCACAGTAGAGAAGGTCCTACAATAATGACACACTGACACTAGAGAAGGTCCCACAATAATGAAACACTGACGCTAGGGAAGGTCCTACAATAATGACACACTGACAGTAGGGAAGATCCTACAATAATGACACTAGGGAAGGTCCTACAATAATGACACATTACACTAGGGAATGTACTACAATAATGACACACTCACAGTAGAGAAGGTCCTACAATAATGACACACTCACACTAGGGAAGGTCCTACAATGACACTGACACTAGGGAAGGTTCTACAATAATGACACAGTCACAGTAGAGAAGGTCCTACAATAATGGCACACTCACACTAGGAGAAGTTCCACAATAATGACACAGTCACAGTAGAGAAGGTCCTACAATAATGACACACTGAAACTAGGGAAGGTCCTACAATAATGACACACTGACACTAGGGAAGGTCCTACAATAATGACACACTGACAGTAGGGAAGCTCCTACAATAATGACACTAGGGAAGGTCCTACAATAATGACACATTACACTAGGGAAGGTACTACAATAATGACACACTCGCAGTAGAGAAGGTCCTACAATAATGACACCCTGACACTAGGGAAGGTCCTACAATAATGACACACTCACACTAGAAGTTCCACAATAATGACACACTCACAGTAGGGAAGGTCCTACAATAATGACACACTGACACTAGGTAAGGTCCTACAATAATGACACACTGACAGTAGGGAAGATCCTACAATAATGACACTAGGGAAGGTCCTACAATAATGACACATTACACTAGGGAATGTACTACAATAATGACACACTCACAGTAGAGAAGGTCCTACAATAATGACACACTCACACTAGGAGAAGTTCCACAATAATGACACAGTCACAGTAGAGAAGGTCCTACAATAATGACACACTGAAACTAGGGAAGGTCCTACAATAATGATACACTGACACTAGGGAAGGTCCCACAATAATGACACACTGACAGTAGGGAAGCTCCTACAATAATGACACTAGGGAAGGTCCTACAATAATGACACATTACACTAGGGAAGGTACTACAATAATGACACACTCGCAGTAGAGAAGGTCCTACAATAATGACACCCTGACACTAGGGAAGGTCCTACAATAATGACACACTCACACTAGAAGTTCCACAATAATGACACACTCACAGTAGAGAAGATCCTACAATAATGACACACTGACACTAGGGAAGGTCCTACAATAAATGACACACTGACACTAGGGAAGGTCCTACAATAATGACACACTGACACTAGGGAAGGTCCTACAATGATGACACACCGACACTATGGAAGGTCCTACAATAATGACACACTGACAGTAGGGAAGCTCCTACAATAATGACACATTACACTAGGCAAGGTTCTACAACAATGACACCAAAGAAGGTCCTACAATAATGACACACTCACAGTAGAGAAGGTCCTACAATAATGACACACTCACACTAGGAGAAGGTCCTACAATAATGACACACTGACACTTGGGCATATCCCACAATACTGACACACTGACGTCACTCTATCATAACACTAACCACAAGGTGTACAGATGACAGTTGAGTGATTCCCAACACTAACAAATCATTAGTGGACTATAATCATAGTTACATAGGTAATCTGGTTGAAAAAAAGTCCACCCAGTTCAACCTGGTTATCACTGCTGAACAATTTGTCTTTTGCCCCTTGGGACCTGTGTCTGGGGCATCAAAGCAACTATGGAAGGCATCAAAGTGCAATTACATCATGCGATTCCTCTGTAGGCTCTTGATCGGTGGTCTGCAGGACTTTTTTTCAGCAGGAACGTGGGGGGAATGCAGTTCCGGCACATCCAGCACTGAATATATGTAATGACGAGGAGTGCTGGAGGGTCTATTGCTGCTGGCTTTCGGGAGGGGGGGGGGTCTTTTGTTGCTGAGGAAGTCTATGGTTGCTGGGGGGGCTCTTTTGTTGCTTGGGAATCAACGATTACTGAGAGGGATCTACAGGTGAGGGAGAGGTTTACTGTTGCTCGCTGCTGAGGATTTATTAATGTTGGCTGCTGGGAGATCTATTTTTGCAAGGATCTATTGTTGCAGAGGAAGTGTATTATAGTTGTTGGGAGATCTGTTGTTGCTGCTGGGGTCTATAGCTGCGGGGGTGGATTTATTATTGCTGGGCGGATCTATTGTTGGTGGGGGCTCTATTTTTGCTGGGATGGGGATCTGTTGTTACTGGTTGTAGGGGATTTATTTTTCTTATAATATAAAAACCCACAAGCAATAGCGAGCGCGTACAAAAGGAGGGAGTGGGACTTTAAATGAAGCCAATGGTTTGAAAGCCGACACATAACGGTGGGTCAATAAACTTTATTGCATATTCATACAGACAATGGTATCAAACAATGTCAAAATTAACACTTGGTAAAATGTTGGCATTGATAACCCAAGATCGACGTAGGGATCATAAGCATTGTTTTCAAGGATATAACAGGTAACATGAATAATAACATGGGTATGAGCAATATTACTAAATAAAAACAAGGGATCACCAGGTGTCAGACGCTTATGATCCCTACATTGATCTTGGGTTATCAATGCCAACATTTTACCAAGTGTTAATTTTGACATTGTTTGATACCATTGTCTGTATGAATATGCAATAAAGTTTATTGACCCACCGTTATGTGTCGGCTTGCAAACCATTGGCTTCATTTAAAGTCCCAGTCCCTCCTTTTGTACTCGCTCGCTATTGCTTGTGGGTTTTTATATTATATTGTAGTCATAGGGATGGAAATGTGCGACCTTACCCGGCGCAATTTCAATTAAAGTCCCATTCTTCCCTCTGCCCCTTTGTTGTTAAGATTTATTTTTCTTGTTATCATTAACACATTCCATACAAATTACTAAGCACCACAAAACGATACTTGGTTGTATATTCTTTATAAGGGGCGGTACTGAGAGGTGGGTGGGGCATAGAACTAAGGGGCACAGAGGTGGGTAGGGAGCGGAGATAAGGGGTGACTCAGAAGTTGGGAGTACCTGCACCAATTCTCAGAGGAAAAAAAGCCCTGGTGATCTGTATAGTGCAGTAAATTGCTAAACATAAAAACACAGCACAAAAAGACAGTGTGATTCCGCCAAGGGTGTAATCTGAATTTAATAACTGCAAGAATGTGGTTTGGAGTCTATAGGTGGAGCCTGTATGAAAGACATCATCAGTAACTGGTCTCTGAATTCTAAATACATCTACACCTTCATATTGCTCATGTCTGAATCTGACAGAGATAAGGGGAAAAAAATCTGCATCTGAATTGATCTCATTAATGGACTGATATTTGTACTTTAAGAAAAATAAGCAGGAAAGGAAAAAGAAGTAAGAAAAAAAATGCCTAGATTTTCTCTAGCCTCACCTGCATCCCGCTGCGTGTCTTCATGATGGGGATGGCCTTCAGGAATTCTGGGTCTAGGCGGTTCTTGCTGGTAGCTGTGAAGAGAAGACGAGAATCAGAAATTTGGGGAAGATATAAAAAAAAAAAAAAAAAAGGGCCACAAACCTCTTTTTTGTGTATTTATATCCAAAAAATCCTCCCCTACTCTCCAGATCAAACGCCTAAAAAATGGAAATAATTCAGATGCAGAAACATAGCTTTGTACTGCTGCGGCCTGTCCAGCACAGAGCAGTGTGTAGATCTGTACTCCAAATTCACATGCATGGGCCAGTTCTTCCTCTAGGACAGGGGTCTCCAAACTGCGGCCCTTTGCTTGCCTTTATCCGGCCCTTGGGGCACTATTTCTTTTTTTTATGTTTTTTTTTTGGTTGTAAAAGACATAACATTTGAAAGCATACACGCGGACGCAGATGCTTTGGTAAAATATAGATAAAGATATATATATATCTATATCTCTCAAAATGAGATGGGTTACATATGACATAACGCATATAACAGGACAGTAAACACATGGTCACTTAGGTTGTTAAGCTCGCGTACCTAGCGTCTAACGAAAGCTAGGCGTTTCTCATCCTGGAAGCGACAGAGCTCATTAAGTACTAAGTCTCTAATCTCTTTGTTCTTTCAGAGACTGTCCTATGCATATTCGTCGTTATAAGCGAATATGTATCTAGGCTGGAATGTGGCAATCAGAAAATCGGGGGGTGTTAGTATATGAATGGGGTCACTGGGGGTGGCTGGGGATATTTTAGGATTAGTGGAGGGGGACTATTGAAGTGCCTCGTAGTGTTAGGTGGGGGGCACTATTTCTACCACTGACGCTAAAAAGGGGGCTCCATTCTTTCCACTGACACCAACAGTGTCTCTAACTAAACCAAGAAAAAGAAAGTAGGAAATGACACCAACTGATGGCTACTCTAAGTTTATTACAAAAATATAAAATACAAATGGAAATAGCAACCCAGCATTCCACCCCACCTCCTCAATTAATTCAACCTCCCTCCTCTAACCCATCCACACCCCCTGGACCAAACCATTCTTCTCACTGACAACAATGGGGCATTTTTCCTTCCACTGACACCAATGATGGGACACTATTCCTCCCAATGATACCAGCATTAGGGCATAATTCCTCCCACTGATATAAATAATTAGGCACTATTCCTCACACTAATACCAATGACGGGGCACTATTCTTTCTTCTATTGACTACAGGCACTATAAAAAAAATGTAATCCCACTGATCCCGGGGCATTTTTTACTTCCACTGGCCACTCCGGCATCCCTAAAGTCTGAAGGATGGTAAATCAGCCCTTTGAAAAGTTTGGAGAACCCTGCTCTAGGACATAATGGGCGCCTGAGGTTGGTGTCCAGCTAGGTACAGGACACCTATTGCCCTCATTGGACAGGCCTAGCCCTTCCACTGACACCAATGATGGGACACTATTCTTCCCACTGACACCAGCAATGGGGCATAATTCCTCCCACTGATATAAATAATTAGGGCACTATTATCCCTCCAATACCAATGATGGGGCACTATTCCTTCTTCTAATGACTACAGGCACTATTTAACTTTTTTACTCCCACTGACCCCGGGGCATTTTCCAATGGCCGCTCCAGCCCCCCTTTGTTTAGAAAGTTTGAAGACCCCTGCTCTAGGACAGAATGAGCGTCTGAGGTTGGTGTCAAGCTATGTACAGGACACCTATTGTTTTCAATGGCCAGGCCTGGTACAAGCGCGTAGATTTGGATTATGGAGCACCACAACATCTCATCAATGGCCAGAGCTGCACAGGTCGCAGCAGATAAAAAGCTACAAGTCTGCATCTGAGGTCTGTCAGTTCATTTAGAAATTTGAAAGGGAGGGTGGGTTACTATGCTTTGTTTAAAGATACTTTTTACTTTTGAGTTCTAACTATTTGTAATATATTAGTAATGCAGGAATTTGATCCACCTGCTCTTCCTCTGCTCTCTGAAGTGTCTTCTACCTTCCCTCTCCTTCTGCACAGAATTAGGATCAGTAGTCAAAGCCCAATTCAACTTTTAGTCCAAATCAGATAAATACATTCCAGGTGCATTAAAAGAAAAGGATAGGCAAAGACTTGCAGTTCATTTTCTTTAGAAAGCAGCCACAGCGTGAAAAGGAAAAGCCTGTTCCTTGCCAGCACTCTGCAGTAGAGAAAACTCTTGCTATCTGTGTGAAAGCAATGGTCTCTCTTCAGAGGTCCAACACACCATCCTGCTAAGTCAAACCTAAAGCTGTGCAATTAGCAAAGTTAATGCTCCCTGCTGATAGCAGAGCTATAGGTCTGACACAGCAGGGAAGATTCATAGGGCCTTTGCAGAGCGACTGCTGCTTACACAAAGAGAGCAACGGTCTTTTTTTTGCATCATGTTGACAGAACATGCTTTTTGACTAAGGCTTTGAACTGTAATACTTTGCACATCTCTTGTGTTGATATGCCTGGAATGTATTTAGATAATCTGAACTAAAGTTCAGTTGAGTTTTAGGCCCCTTTCACACTTGTGCAATCTGAAAGACTTTGATGCGATTTTGCCGCGACTTGAAGCAATGCCTGTGTAATCTTGAGATCTATGGGCCTCAAGTCGCATCAAAGTTGGACCAAAGTAGTGCAGGGACTACTTTGAAGTCGCTGCAACTTGAAGTCGCACAGATATGAATGGTACTCATTGGAAATCGTGGTGTACAACTTGTCGTGCAACTTTGCAGTCCCAAGTCGCAGGACAAGTCGCACAACTTGTGAAAGGGGCCTTAAAGATAATACTGTATACGACTTTGCTCAGGTCAAATTAAAAGGTTATCTTGCTAGCCAAACCTCAGCATTCTGTTTGACTGTTGGAGCCCTGATTGTAATACTTGTGTAAGCTCCACAATGGAACTTTCCATAGCATAGTGACTTTCTCTGGGCTGGCAATTGGCCGCTCAGGAATTAGAACTTCCTACTGGTTGTAAGAGGAGGGGCTTGCATGCTCCTCTATATCCAGAAGTAGCAGGCATTTCCAAGGGCTCCAGCACACAAAGTGGGCAAGGGAGTGCATCCAAAAGGAGTAGAAGTGGGTGGGAGAGTGGGCTAGTAAGACAACCTACGACACATGATTTTAAAGGATGCCACCAAACACTGAATTGGTGGGAATGATTCTATTAGAAAACATGTTTACCACCGTCTATATGGTTTGTGTACAGTACTATGAATTACCCAGCTTCTTCTTGGCCTCCTCGAAGCCTTGCTCGAAGTGCAGCCTGGCGTCTGGGCTGCTGAATTCGAATATGAAGGACTCGGTGCCGTCAGCCTTGGTGGTGGTCAACTCCACTTTGTTTGGAGGGAATGACATCGAGTAGGAGAGAGACTGCTTCTCCGCCAGCTCGCGATGCACAGAGGCCATCATATCTTTGATGACATCATCAAGGCTCTGCCAAAACAAGAATGTATTGCACAAGTGGGAAATACAGTAAGTATGCTGTTCACCAATAAAGTAAATGGTAACTGGATGTTTAAAAAAAAAACAAAACTTTATTTCATTTGCTGTTGCATCTCATTGTTACTGATCTTCTGCAGCTGCTTTGCATCCACTTTCAGTTTGCATGGCGTTTCTTAGGGCGAGTTTCCTGATGGTGACAACAGTGGACCATGCCTGTGTAATGGGTGTTGTGTGGAGTGCAGGGAGACAAGTATAAGTGAGTGGGGGGATGAGCTTTTAAGAGGCTATGTCACTTTGTCCCAGAATTCTTCCTTTAGCCACAACAGAGAAGCAAAAAAATAAATAATTAAAAAAAAAAAATGTATATATATATATATATATATATATATATATATATATATATATATATATATACACACACACTATCTATCTCTCTATAGATATATATATATATATATATATATAAAAATATCTATGGATAGATAGATCTCTATAGATAGAGATATCTATCTATCTATAATGGTAAAATGGCTCCTAACATATGACTAGCCATGGAAGCTCTTGTGGGGAAAGGTCTCGGAAGAGTGACACTTTACTCGCTGACAGCTACTGGGGGGGTGGTGTATAAGAGTAGAACCTGTGTATAGGTACTCCTACACTGGACACAAAGAGTAAAGCAGCCCATAGATGACACAGTTGTTTTCATTCAACCAGCAGGTTGAACAACAAATGCTGACTCAATTCCCCCTTCCACACACACGTGATGTTGATGGGGGAAGCCTCACCGCCATCAAAATACACAGATCAGTGCTGCCGGCTGTAGCCTGCTGCAGGGATTGAGCAGAGAAAACCCGGCAGGGCAGTTATACATCCTCAGTCCCCATACATGGATCAAAATTCAACTGGTCCCTGCTGACCAGGACGAATTGAATTCCATGTATGGCCAGCTTTAATCTTTATATTTGTCCCGCTTTCAATATAGCAAATCCCCTGCAAAACTAATCTACATTGTTTTTTTTATCTCCTCTGACAACACCATGCTTGTTATGTGTTTTTGCTGGCTGTGTCTAGACGCAGTGGTGTACACCGGAATTAGACAAAAACCTAATTATGTTTTGACCCGCGTTGCTCTACGCTGTTCTATAATCGTTAGTGAGCAAAACAGACGACTTGTTTATCTGTCCTTGTGGCAGATAGATGGAAGTATTTACACATACGGAGAAAGCACTTAGAAGTGTTTGTATATGGAATCATCTGCACGGGCCGGTTACCATCAGCGGTTAAGCTCATTACAGGCCGATTCACATGACAAAAAAAAAAATGCTTCATAAATTCTTACCAAGCAGAAGGGGATTTGCTCATGAAAAAGGGCCACACACACACTCTGGCCCCTTTCACACTTGTGCAACTTCAAAGTCGCGCGATTCCGCGGCCGCAATTTTACCGCAATTTGGGAGCAGTACTACTTTGTACGACTTTGCCACAACTTTGGCATTAACAATTCTCAGCTTGTGCTTACAAAGTCGTACTGAAATCGTGTCTATATTATTCAGGTGCCATTTGCATGCTACTTGAGGGTTTAACATTGAGGTCTATGGAGTACAACTCGCATGGAAGTTGGACCAAAGTAGTGCAGGGACTACTTTGAAGTCAGCACGACTTAAAGTCGTGCCAATATGAATGGTAGTCATTGAAAGTCATGGAGAATGACTTGTCATACGATTTTGCAGTACAAAATCATGGGGCAAGTTGTATGAGTGTGAAAGGGGCCTTAGGAAGTTATAAGTCAGGTGTGTCCAACCTGTGGCCCAAAAGAGTTCAGCTTGCGATCCAGGGCATGTTAGAGGGACGCCGTACAAGAATAGAAGCGGTCAACAGAGGCAAGCTAGGCACATGCACAAGTAGGACAAAGTAGGCTTGCTGCTCCAGGTGAGGTAGGGAAGCCTAATGGATGGTGGGTGCACGCCTCGGCTCGCCTCCGGATACAATACACAAAAAAGAAGAATGGGCTGCAGACCACAATGTAATCCAAAATCTTTATCCCAACATCCCAAAGTGACACCACAAGACCAGATGCCTGGTAGACGCGTTTCACACTACTAAGCACATACACATGTGGAGGGACGCCGGTGTTGCCATGCAGGCATAGCAGCCACGGCGGTCGCCAAAGAGTATCCAGGCACATGCATGTCAGAAAGGATGCCGGGGCTGCCGTGTTTGTAATCGCAGCGGCAGCAACAAATGCAGGGACTCCCAATAGTCCCAGGCAAGAAAATTCCGCATGGCTGTATCTAGCGTGGTGCTGGGGTGGGCTGTGCTCTCTCAGATTTCAGTTGCACCCCCTGCCCACAACCTCCCCTCTACCTCCCCACACAGCACATACAAGGGTTGCCAACAACTGTGAATGGAAGAGGAGTTTACTGTCAGCATCTTCTCCAACCATGCATAGAACTTTATGATGAAAAAAAAAGCTCTATAAGTAGAGGAGGGGGCAGGAGTGAGCAGGCAGTGCAACTTCTGTGCGCAGTGGCTTCTGTTCATCTTTGCAGCACTGGAGGACAGTACAGCGGAACCTTGGTTTACGAGTAACACAGTTAATGAGCGTTTTTTTTTTGTTAAATCCTGACACGGGTTGCAAAACGAGCAGGATTCAAGCCAATGGGGTGTGCAGTACTGTATTTGGCCAGAGGTGCGGGGGGCGCCGGTGACACTCGTAACGATTCGGAGCTGTTTGGAAATTCTCGGAAACCCTCAGAACCCCCATTCCCGAGTGTTTGCGAGGGCTTCCGAGTTCAGCCGAGCTGTCCCCGAGTATTTCCGAGGCTCTCTAGCCCCCCCTCACCTCTGGCCACATGCGGTATTGCATGCAATAGAAGTCAATGCGGAACGAATTATCTTCGTTACCATTGACTTCTATGGGGAAACTTGCTTTGATATGCAAGTGCTTTGGATTACACGCATTCTCCTGAAATCCAAGGTTCCACTGTATATGAAAGCTGGGAAGGAGAAAAGTCTGAAAGATTTTTTTTTTTAATCAGGTAAAGGTTTATTGAGATGTTACAAATTTATACAACCAGACATTAAACGAACATGTAGTTCACATCAGATTGGAAGATGTTTTAGTAGAAGCAGACACCTTTAGGTAATGGGATGCACGCCAATACACATAACTGGTGTGTTTAGTGCTGTATCCAAAAAAATAAAAACATTTAAAAAATGTGATTCTGTGCAGTCAATCTTGCAATTTACAGACCTGTACCACATTGCACAGGCAGGAGGATCACTCTGCTCTGAGTTTTAGGACTTCCAGGGTGTGTTAACTGGACAGAGGTCATGATACTCACACATTGTATAATTAGAAGATGAGAGGTGATACAAGAAGCCGTGCTTCTGAAGCAGGAAATAAGTGTCACCTGCTTGGTTTGTGCAGGAATGCAGCAGAGCAATGCATGTCACAACACTGTCTGGACAGAATTACACATTCTGTAGTTGGTAAAATTGTAAGCACATGGGAGATTAAAGACTCATGTGGCTATGCATGTAATTGCCATCATCCCTTGAAATAGAATATAGGAATAAACCCCGAAATTGGGGTTTTTAAAGGCAATTTTGAAAAAAGAAAAATTGTGTTTAAAAAAAAATATTTATTTCCATATAAATAGAGTTGATAACATTGAGGATAGTCTTGTTATCAATTCTATTTATATGGAAATAAATATTTTCTCACTATCCTCATTGAGCATAGTCTTATCAACTCCATTCATATGGAAATAAATATTTTTTTTAAAACAACACAATTTTTCTTTTTTCAAAATTGCCTTTAAAATCCCAATTTCGAAGTTTACTCCTAAATAGTAAGCACACATGAAAAAAAAAAAACAACAAAAATAATTCACTGTATGTATGCCGTCAAGCTGTTTGCCAGGTCAGGGGTTAAGGTTTGTGAAAAAAACGGGGCATTAACAATCAAAGAGAAAACAGGCCAATGTGTCTCCTCTCTCTGGATTACTATCTTCACACAAAAGCCACCAATAGGTGGGACAGAGATTTCTTTAAAACGTTGGACAGTTTTTTTTTTTTTTTTCAATGGGTACGATTGCTCAATTTCCACCTAAAATTAAAGGAAGAAGCACCCGTTTAATGGTCAATTGATTGTCTCACCTGATGAGGAAAGCTGAGGGTTTCCGACAGTTTGCTGATTTGCCCCATGGTGCTCAGATCTTCATCCAGCCGGCCGATAATTTTCTGAATACTGTCCCGATTCGAGGCTTGGGATGTCCCTGAGTAAAGAGATTGTATTTTAGCATTAATGGTTTAAACCAAGGATTTACCCCCCTTCATGACCAGGCCATTTTTTGGAATATGGCACTGCGTTACTTTGACAATTGTGCGGTCATGCAGCGCTGTACACAAACAAAATTGATGTCCCTTTTTTCGCACAAATGGCACTTTCTTTTGGTGGTATTCAATCACCTCCCTGTTTTTTTTTATTTTTTGCAATATAAACAAAAAATATTAACAATTTTGGAAAAAAACAATATTTTTTACTTTCTGCTATAAAACATATCCAATAAAATGTAAAAAAATATATATATATATAGACCCCAAATCTCTCCATAAAGAGTACCTGTCACTGCCTATTACTGTCATGGATGTTTACATTGTGTGTAATATGCAGGGGGGCTGTGTAATGTAAAGGGGTCCAGAGGTGCGGGGACTGTGTAATGTAAAGGGGTCCAGAGGTGCGGGGACTGTGTGATGTAAAGGGGTCCAGAGGTGCGGGGACTGTGTGATGTAAAGGGGTCCAGAGGTGCGGGGCTGTGTAATGTAAAGGGGTCCAGAGGTGCGGGGTCTGTGTAATATAAAGGGGTCCAGAGGTGTGGGGGCTGTGTAATGCAAAGGGGTCCAGAGGTGCGGGGCTGTGTAATGTAAAGGGATCCAGAGGTGCGGGGACTGTGTAATGTAAAGGGGTCCAGAGGTGCGCGGGCTGTGTAATGTAAAGGGGTCCAGAGGTGCGGGGTCTGTGTAATATAAAGGGGTCCAGAGGTGTGGGGGCTGTGTAATGCAAAGGGGTCCAGAGGTGCGGGGCTGTGTAATGTAAAGGGATCCAGAGGTGCGGGGACTGTGTAATGTAAAGGGGTCCAGAGGTGCGCAGGCTGTGTAATGTAAAGGGGTCCAGAGGTGCACGGGCTGTGTAATGTAAAGGGGTCCAGTGGTGTGGGGACTGTGTAATGTAAAGGGGTCCAGGAGTGCGGGGGCTGTGTAATGTAAAGGGGTCCAGATTATTATCTTCACTTATTAGCAGGTTAATGCAGCCCCCATGCATTCACATACACTAAATCTGGCCCTTAAGTGGGACATGATCCGGTGCAGGAGAGCAGCCTTGCCGCCGTACAGCTAAGTGATGCGGTCGACAAGCGGCTAAAAGTATTTTTGTTACAGGGCTAATGATAGATCAGTAAATACAAACTGGTGCTTGAAACCTAAATCCCAGCAACAACCAAATCATTTTATTTACTTTTCGGGGGGATTTCGGCTATAGAGAGGGAAAGTTAGAATGGTTTACTTCTATACTGCTGTCTAATCTTTATTGAACTGTTCCATACTGTAGATAACCCAACATTGAAGGCTGTGCATGAACATCCAACTTACATTTAGCATATATAATGGTACTAAAAGTATAAATCAGTTCAGGATGTGACTGGTCTTTGTCAGGTATATAGAAACTGAGAGAAAGAGATAGGATAGAGACAGTAGAAGAAGAGGAGGATGGGTGTGAGTGGAAAGGATAGGATACAGCAGAGTGACAGAATGATGAGCTCATCAATCTTCTGCTTCTCATTTCACTGTCCAATAACAGACTGGGGAGGGACAAGACATGCAAGTGTTCATGCAGCAGAGAAAATTAAGGCCACCTGACCTGCCAAAGAAGACTTTGTGGTGTGACAGAGTTATGTAAATATAAGGACTGTGTGTTAAAAAAAAAAAAAGGAAGAAGAAAATCTGAGGACTGGAAGGACAGCAATACAAATCCTTTTGCAAAGTAAAACAGCTCCTTTGTGTGTGTTTTCTCCGTGTATTCTTCTTTGTGCCTGAAGCTTTGAATATGAGACCTGAGATATCTCTATATCAAGCTCTGGTTTGGTCCCGGCATGTAGAAGGAAGAATCATTTATTATAGAGCTGCAAGTCCCAGCAGACAATACCTCTGCGGGGATAGGCCACTCAAAGCCAAAGCTTGGCTCTCATGCAGGGCCAGAGCCAGCATAAGACTGCTTAGGCAGCCGCATTAGGGTACCAGGATAGGGGGTGGTAAAATCTGAGTAATATAAAGGGGTCCAGAGGTGTGGGGGCTGTGTAATGCAAAGGGGTCCAGAGGTGCGGGGCTGTGTAATGTAAAGGGATCCAGAGGTGCGGGGACTGTGTAATGTAAAGGGGTCCAGAGGTGCGCAGGCTGTGTAATGTAAAGGGGTCCAGAGGTGCACGGGCTGTGTAATGTAAAGGGGTCCAGTGGTGTGGGGACTGTGTAATGTAAAGGGGTCCAGGAGTGCGGGGGCTGTGTAATGTAAAGGGGTCCAGATTATTATCTTCACTTATTAGCAGGTTAATGCAGCCCCCATGCATTCACATACACTAAATCTGGCCCTTAAGTGGGACATGATCCGGTGCAGGAGAGCAGCCTTGCCGCCGTACAGCTAAGTGATGCGGTCGACAAGCGGCTAAAAGTATTTTTGTTACAGGGCTAATGATAGATCAGTAAATACAAACTGGTGCTTGAAACCTAAATCCCAGCAACAACCAAATCATTTTATTTACTTTTCGGGGGGATTTCGGCTATAGAGAGGGAAAGTTAGAATGGTTTACTTCTATACTGCTGTCTAATCTTTATTGAACTGTTCCATACTGTAGATAACCCAACATTGAAGGCTGTGCATGAACATCCAACTTACATTTAGCATATATAATGGTACTAAAAGTATAAATCAGTTCAGGATGTGACTGGTCTTTGTCAGGTATATAGAAACTGAGAGAAAGAGATAGGATAGAGACAGTAGAAGAAGAGGAGGATGGGTGTGAGTGGAAAGGATAGGATACAGCAGAGTGACAGAATGATGAGCTCATCAATCTTCTGCTTCTCATTTCACTGTCCAATAACAGACTGGGGAGGGACAAGACATGCAAGTGTTCATGCAGCAGAGAAAATTAAGGCCACCTGACCTGCCAAAGAAGACTTTGTGGTGTGACAGAGTTATGTAAATATAAGGACTGTGTGTTAAAAAAAAAAAAAGGAAGAAGAAAATCTGAGGACTGGAAGGACAGCAATACAAATCCTTTTGCAAAGTAAAACAGCTCCTTTGTGTGTGTTTTCTCCGTGTATTCTTCTTTGTGCCTGAAGCTTTGAATATGAGACCTGAGATATCTCTATATCAAGCTCTGGTTTGGTCCCGGCATGTAGAAGGAAGAATCATTTATTATAGAGCTGCAAGTCCCAGCAGACAATACCTCTGCGGGGATAGGCCACTCA
Organism: Aquarana catesbeiana; assembly: GCF_042186555.1. Taxonomy (NCBI): domain Eukaryota; kingdom Metazoa; phylum Chordata; class Amphibia; order Anura; family Ranidae; genus Aquarana; species Aquarana catesbeiana. The sequence goes on from NC_133325.1 coordinate 54,835,174, forward strand.
AAGCCAAAGCTTGGCTCTCATGCAGGGCCAGAGCCAGCATAAGACTGCTTAGGCAGCCGCATTAGGGTACCAGGATAGGGGGTGGTAAAATCTGAGTCCCCAGCCACTTGCTGTGAATTCGGATTTTTAAACCCATGGCGCCAACTGTACAAATATATGCAGTCGCACGGAAGCGGGCATTTATTCGTGAGGCCGCATATATGTGTACCTGTGCTTGTGCTGGGTGCTCGTCGCACAGCGCGCTCCCAGCACAGAGACTGGGTTCTCATCAAGAGAGCCCCAAGTCTTCTACCAATGATCGGGAACTGGGACTCCTAATTCCCAGTCACCTGATCGCTGTGTTAGCCTCTGATTGGCTATCACAGTAATCAGTCACTATGCAGCCCGAGAGCCCCGGGTCTTGTACTAATGATCGGGAACTGGGAGTCCTGGTTCTCGGTCACCTGATCGCTGTGATAGCCTCTGATTGGCTATCACAGTGATCAGCCACTATGCAGCCCGCCCATGTGTTTTCTTTCTCTTCTGAATGGAGAGTAAGATACATTGGGGGGAATTTACTAAAATTGGTGCACTCAGAATCTGGTGCAGCCATGCATGGTAGCCAATCAGCTTCTAATTTCATAAAAATATTATATACGCTGCGCTACCAGTAATAGTGTAATGAACACTCTGTCAATGTAGATACCAAAATGCATACATTACTAATAATCAATAATATAAATATATTAGATAACTATAATAGAGAACTGTGTCTGGAATGACCAGTGAATGGGGGGGGGGGGGGGGGGGGCAGGACACAATAGGCAGTTTGTCTGCTGAGGAGGAGGCTCATACCATCCCGATACCAGTCTGGTATATACCCACTTGCGCTTATCATAGAGCGGTGCACTGGCGCACCTGTTCTGTGCCAGTATCCCTGAAGGGGATTTACTTTGTCTAATAAACATTTTTTAAAACTTTATTACACTATCAAGTTCTCTTATTCCCATATACTGCGGAGGATCACACTGAGGAGTCCAGGATTCCGCTACCATTAAAGAGCCCAGAGGTGGTTCACATGCGTGCACTGACTGAGCTTAACTGCTAAGTCGCACGCTCTAAGGTGAGCGTTCACTACCTAGGGGGAGAACCTGAGTAATGATACCATCGCATGTTTTGAATCACCTTTTGAATTGCTAGAGATATATGGACTTTTCACATCACAGTCATCACTGACGAATTTGGATACCATATATTTACATATGAGCACTGTGATACATGAATAATCCTCTTAGTTTTGTGATATATGGACTTTTTTGGCAGGATTGCCAGTGACACAGTTGTTTATCACTTATGCACATGAGCACTTTTGATTTCATGATCAATTCACATATTATCAACATATGTATTTTGAACACTACCTCGCATAGGAGCACGTTGGATTAAGTTGTGCAATTTATATGCATTTTATTCAAGAGAGATTTTATCTTTTTAAATAGCTTCACATATTCACTGGTCATTCCAGACACAGTTATCTTTTATAGTTATCTATTATATATTCAAATGATTGATTAATAGTAATGTATGCATTTTGGTATCTACATTGACAGAGTGTTCATTACACTATTACTGGTAGCGCAGCGTATATAATTTATTTATTCGTCTTTGCACAATTTATGTGACGTGTTTAACGCTAGCAGATTCTCTGTCATTTATTTAATTATATTACCATCTGGTTAGTGGTGGCTCGCAGGACCCTGTTTTATTTAGCTTCTAATTTCAGCTTGTTCAGTTGTTGTTTGTAAAGGCAGAAGGTTTTTTATCTTAATGTAGTCTATGCATTAGGATAAACAACCTATGTGTAGCAGCTTCCCCAGCACCCCCCAAATTACTTACCTGAGCCCCATCGCTCTCCAGCGATGTCCACAAGTGTGTCTAAGCCAGGGGTCCCAAACTGGCGGCCCTCCAGCTGTTGCAAAACTACAAGTCCCATGAGGCATTGTAAGGCTGACAGTCACAAGCATGACTCCCACAGGCAGAGGCATGATGGGACTTATAGTTCCGCAACAGCTGGAGGGCCGCCAGTTTGAGACCCCTGGTCTAAGCCATCCGAGACACTCTTTCTGATTGGCTGAGACAAAGCAGTGGCGCCATTGGCTCCCGCGGCGGTCAATCAAAGTCAGTCAGCCAGCCAATCAGGGGAGAAAGGGGGGTGGGGCCAGGTCGGTGCTCCGTGTCTGAATGGATACACGGAGCTCTGATTTGGCTCAGGTGCCCCCATAGAGCGCTGCTGGCTGGGGGGGGCATTCGATAGGAGGGAGGAGCCAGGAGCAGCAAAGAGGGACCCGAGAAGAGCAGGATCCAGGGTGCTCTGTGCAAAACCAACTGCAAAGAGGAGGTAAGTATAACATGTTTGTTATTTTTATTTTATATTTTTTTTAAACCAGATTTTACAATCACTTTAAGCTTTGGCAATAAAACCTGGAAGCTGATTGGTTCCTATGCAGAGGTGCACCAGATTTTGCATGCTCCAGTTTTAGTAAATCAACCCCCATAATAACTTGCTCTTCTTGCAGGGGAGAAAAATGTCAATGCGAAATTAAGTGTTTAAGATAAATAAATAAAAATAAAGAAAAAAATAACTAGGTCAAGCTTTGATCTAGGTCAGTGCAGCAAAATGCACCTTCGCCTGTGTAGACAAAAATCCTTGCACCGGCCCTGCTCTCCTGCATGCGTAGCATAAACGTTTCCACAATGTACTGCAGTCCCCTTTACAGAGAGTGTGGTTTTGTTTTTAATGGTCAATATACAGTCACAAGTCCCAGCATTGCACGGTCACGGTCAAGTCCTTATGGACTTGCTGCACAGCAATAGCAGGACCACAGCTAAGTGGAAGGGGGCAATGCTGAAAATGGGCAGATCTGCAGATCTGTTATTTTTGGTAGAAATGTTGGTACATGCAGAGTAGTGTGCAACAGGGACATTCTGCAAACCTTTGACAATATCCACATCTTCCAGGGGCAATTTCCAGAGAAGCTTGTACTTGCTGGAGATGTCAATCACACTGGCTGCTGTGTACCTAAAACACAAGACAAATGTTATTGCTGCAGTACCAAAACAGATTACCAGAGGGCGGAATCACTCACAGTATCATAATGCAATGTATTTACTGCACATGGAAAAACCATTAAAGTTTATTTAAAGCCAAAAACATTCTTTGTTTGGTTTTTAGAGTACTGAATGGTTGGAACTCCTGTTATTTTTTATGCTGTGTTTCATGGGGGGTGGGGGTGGGGGGGTCTCTTCACTTCTTGACCAGGAGATTCCACATGAAGTGGAAACAAATCTCTCTAAAGTGAGGGGAAATCCCAGGTCAGACAACTGTCTCCATTGGAAGGTTTTCCCTTATCTTCTATTATGGTGACAAATGTAAAGTGTATGATTTCCCACAAATATCTGTCCGTGGACAAAGGAAGCAGATTAATGTTAATGACAACACAGGAAGCAATAGGAACCTATTAAAGGCCAAAAAATTTTAGGAGCCCAATTACATATCTATGTACATTTTGTAATGCGCATGCATAACTGTGAATGGGCCCTTATTTCCCTTTAAAGCGGGGGTCCACCTATCTATCGTTTTTTTTTTTTTGAGTTCATTCACAAACTTTTCTTCTCAGCATTACATACTCACATATTGTGTGTAATATGTCCGCCTGTGTCAGATTTCGTCCGAAAGAATAACTTATATTATTCACTGCAGGCGGTTTCCATCTTCATTGTGGGCATTTGAAGCCCACAAGCATTTATTTCCTGGATGTGGTGAATGCTGTGCTCCCAGCATTCACCGCTCGTTCCTGCACATGCTCAGTGGCATCCTGGGAAGCCTGAGACTAGCTCCCAGGAGTCTGGGAGAGGCTAGAAACACGCCTACTCCCACGGGAGGAGAACCAGGAAGTGCAAAGAAGAATAGAAAAATAAAAGGTAATTACGGCGATTTAAATTTTTTTAAACAGCATGTCAGCATCTAGGCAAGGAAGAGAATACATACAGATATTGTTCAAAATTTGGGTGGAACTCCACTTTAAAAACACATTAAACTGCAGCTTATGTGAACCAGCCCCATAGGAAGGCATGGGATTTCTACATAAAATGCATTTTCATGCAGTAAGTTTAATTTGTTTGACTGCAGGAAGAGGACGAATTGCAACTCTTTCCTTTGCCAATGTTTACTGAAACACCAGGCACATGCCAACTCATACCACCCAACTTTTTGAGATGGGAATGAGGGACACCTATCAGCAAAGGTAAGCAGGCATAGGACACACCCCCTTAAAGGAGAATTTTACAAAAAGTAAAAGATTGGTTAAACTCACGAGTGCTTTTTTTACCACCACTATTCCTTTATATTGGCTTTTTGGAATTTACAAATGCAGCAATTTAGAAATCAGATGAAAGGTTTAGCACTGGGAAACACTTTTTGATAGATAAAAAGTGCATTTTATATACATCTATATAGATCAGATCAAAATGAGGGACAAATGAGGAGGAATGAGGGCCAGAGGGACATTGCTCCAAATCAGGGACAGTCCCTCAAAATCAGGGACAGTTGGGAGCTATGGCCAACTGTTCAGCTTATAAACTCTCCAGTGCAGAATAGGTGAACAAAAAGTCTAGCGCAGTCCTTTACTGCCTGCAGATAAAGGCTTAAGGGGTAGGATTGCCTTGTCAGGAAAAATGAAAAAGTAAACCAACTTCAAATATCCTGGCCACTCTTCCAGGCCCTGCTGCACATATTGGCCGCAATGCCTCATGCTATGAATGTACCCTGTTTCCCCGAAAATATTGTATGACAATTTTTTTTTGCACCGCACCAAGATGTAAAAACGCACAGATGTGAACAGGGCCTTAGAAAGCTGGAGGAAGCATCAATGAACTACAAGTGTGCCGATAAGCACACTCGTAGTTCACGGAGAACTACAAACCCGTCTACCGCAGTGGATGATGGGACTTGTAGTTTACTCATTCACAGAGATCTGTGCCCTGCTTAGCGGTTGCAGGGTAGAGGAATACGGATGCAACATGTTCCTAAAAGGTGAACTTATCCTTTAATGTTCGATAAACGTACAGATTCATGGAGCTGCGGCGTAGAGAACCGGATTTCCTCTTCAGTGTGGTGCAAAGCAACAGGTCCGTGAACAGGAACAGGGAACGATCTTTCTTGCCACTGACCGCTTTCTGCAAAGAGAAACGACAGACCCACATTAGTGGCAGAGTGCGAGGATACAGGAGGATTAAATGTAGAAGGCAGACACAGTAGACTAGACTAAATCAGGAACATCACAATGAAATCTACTGCTTTTCAAATGTCTTTTTTTTTTTTTTTTTTTAAATAGGAGGTTAAAAATAATCAGGATTATAGCTGAATTCTAAAAAGCTCAGATGTAAACTTTATTATCTGCCAAGGAATATGCGACTCTGTCTGGACACTTTTGTGATACACCTCTGCCAGACAGTTCAGCCCAGAAGGTGACACCATTTTCTTTGTTAGAGGCAAGAAATATAGTGGTGTCACCTCCTCCCCCTTGGTTGTATAGTGAAGGATCACCAGAACAGTAATAAGTCAGCAGCTCTGGTCATTCTGCTCTTTCCTTCTGGCAGCACATGTGCATTCTGCAGAGCCTAATTGGCTCCTACTGCTGCCCCTCCCACTAGTAGGGTGTATAGCAGGGATATGCAATTAGCGGACCTCCAGCTGTTGCAGAACTACAAGTCCCATGAAGCATAGCAAGACTCTGACAGCCACAAGCATGACACCCAGAGGCAGAGCATGATGGGAATTGTAGTTTTGCAACAGCTGGAGGTCCCCTAATTGCATATCCCTGGTGTATAGAGTATGATAGGAGGCTGGTATCAAATAGATTAAGGTACTTACACTAGTTGTAAGCAAAAAATACTATTACATTGACATTTAATTAAAATTTTAAATGAAAAAAATAATACAAATTTAAGAAATGTGATGCAGAAAGCATGCACAAATTGGAATAGTCAGCTTTTCATTAATATACCTTATGAGGCACTGGCTAGCAGGATTGTGGACAGTGTGTATGTGTCACCTAGGTCTCTAACATACACAAAGAGAGGTTTCAGGGTGCGTGGCTGATGTGGAGTCAAACTTTTTGTTTTCTCAGAATCTTAAAGCGGAGTTCCACCCATTTCTGTGTTTATTCAAAGTCAGCAGCTACAAAAAGTGTAGCTGCTGACTTTTAATAAACAGACACTCACCTGTCCCACGGTCCAGCGATGCGGCTGCCCTGAAGCCTCGCTTCTCTCACTCTCCTCTCCGCAGCGCCGGCATTGCAAGTGTGGGCACCTGGCTGTGACAGCTTGCAACTTCACAGCCGGGTGTACGTCGCTCGGCGCGTCCTGAATGGTCGGGCAATCTTCTGGGACCTGCGACATGTGTCCCAGAAGATTGCAGGGAGGGGGGAGAGGAGAACTTCCACTCAGCGCCATGGGCGGAAGTGGGAGATGGGTACCTGTCGAAACTAGGTGCCCCCCCCCCAAAAAAAAATGACATGTCAAATGTGGCATGTCAGGGGGTCAGGAGTGCTTAAAAGCGGAAAGTTCCATTTTTTGGTGGAACTCAGTTTTAAAGCAGAGCTCAACCCAAAAGGGGAATCTACTTTTGTTCACATTGCCGATCATTTCCAGCCCCTCCTCCTTCCCCCTGCTGCCTTCTGGGACACACACAGGTCCCAGAAGACGGCAGGACCATTCAGAAAGAGCAGTGCAACTGGTGCATGCACAGTAGGAAACTCGCTGGACCCAGGGACAGGTAAGTGTCCAATTAAAAGTCAGCAGCTGCAGTATTTGTAGCTGCTGACTTTTAATTTTTTTTTTTTTTTTTTGATGGGCCCTCCTCTTTAAGTTCTGTTCTGGATCCTGGAGCCCGGATGCTTTGCAGAGCTTTTTGGTGGGATAAAGTCATTTCTAAGGCCATATCTTACTTGGAAGCCAACCTCATTATTAGTTTCAGCTGTGCACAGTTCTTTATAAACATGAGCTGACTGCCGGTCAGGGCTCACTCTGTCTGTTGTGGGGACCCTGCTGCTGGGTGAAAAGACTGAGTGCTGACAGAACACAAAAAAGCTATGTGTGCTGCCTCTGTTTTCGGGAACCCATTAAAGTGGTTGTAAACCCTTTTTGTTGGCTTTTAACTGTAGATAAGCCTAGAATAAGGCTTACCTATAGGTAGTGGAAATATCTCCTAAACGTGCGCCGTTAAGCAGATATTTCACTTGTAGTATGCCAATGTCGTCATTGGAACAGGCGCTGTGAAGAAAAGGACCAGCATGCCATTTCTTCCCCCCAGCGTGTGCTGTGATGACGGCTCCCACCCGCATGCGCGGGAGTGACGTCACGTGACTCCAGCAAGTCACAGAGCTGGAGTCCGTGGCCCTGGAAGGAAGAGGGGCGAAGATGGACTCGGCCAGCTCAGGGGACAGCGCAGGCTTCATTTGCAGGTAAGTGTTGTATAATGGGCTAGTATGCAATGCATACTAGCCCATTATGCTTTTCATTTGCAGGCCTTGCAGGGAGCATAAGAGGAAGTAAAACCCATTTACTCTTTAATGGGCACCCTGTTAGTCAGGGACAGACCAAATTTTAGTAAGTGGCTCGGATGAGCAGATGTTTTGTTTGTTTTATGCTTTGGACCTGCTATACAAAGCCACCCTGCATTGAACTGTGTGTGTTTGCTACCTTGGTGAATGTGCAGGACAAACCTGCATGGACTGTTCTCCAGGGTGTCCCTGTCTTGTACATGGTTTACAGCTGCCACTACTAGCTGAGTCTGCCCCCTTACAACACATACGGGTTTACTAATAAAATATCTGTACGTGTCCATCTTTTGGTTTTATTTATATTCCCTAAATCAGATTCTCCAGGTTGATAGTCAGGGGTCACCTTAAAGCAGAACTTTAACCATTTTGTTCATGTTCCACTCACCTGCCCCCTCCCTCTGGGAAATTAGCAAAAAAAAAAAAAATTTTAAGAGCAGAAAGCCAGTGGTTGACAGTCACCAGCTCTCTGCTCAAGGAGCACTGAGAACCGAGCGATCAGCAGTGTTTGATCGCATGGTTGCCAGGTGGAAGGAAAGAAAATCGAATCATCTACTGCTCTGTCAACTAAATGATCTTGCAGAGATTTTAAAGAATGAATAAGAGCTTTAAATAATAAAGTAAAAAAAAAAAAAAAAAGAATGAACTACAGAACTCTGTTATTTGACACATATGCGGATCCGCTTGCACAGCAGGCATTGATCCGTTGATCCCCAATGAGCCGGCGGATGACAGGTCCATCTCCGCTCACTGTGCAGAGACGGACCTGTCAGATCTCCACTCTTCTCTATGGGGAGATCAGATGAAAACGGACCGCCTGTCTGTTTTCATCCGATCCGTCTGGATTTAGCGGAGCGGAAGTCAGCGGACATGTCACCGCTGACATGCTTCGCTCCATAGAACTGCATGGTGCGTCTGTTCAGGTCCGCCTGAAAAAACGGACGGGCGGATCTGAACGGTCCGCATGTGTGAAAGGGGCCTTACACTCAGAAGCTGGGAGGAGGATAAACTGCCTATTAAAAAATAAAAAAAAAGTTAGAATTTTGAGCTCCTTAGCAGTCAGTTCCTGTTTCATATATCGATCAGACAACCATTCCAGATATCTTCTATTTCCAAAGAAGATTCAGGCACTGATTAAATACATATAATGGAAATACAGATATAGGAGTGGTTTTACCTGCTAAAGCTCTGGCACATAGCACAGGTCTGTCTGGCAGGGTAGGAGACCCTCTGCTCTGTAGTTAAGCAACACTTGGTCTTGTCTCTCCCATTCTGTGACTGTGAATGGAGAAGCAGCAAACTATGAACTCAGCACTCTGCTCTCTTCTACTATCAGCATGTCCCCTTAGGACCTGACTGGTTGGCTCCTTGTGCGGCTTCTTTCTCTCCCCATCTGAGTTCTGCAGTACAGGGCCAGCAAAAGGCTGATACCAGGTTAAATCTTACTTACAAATCTTACCCTGCTTGCTTTAAAAACAAAAAAACAAAAACACATTTAACGTTGTAATAATGAATACACAGCTGCACTAATTAGTGTCTTTTATAAATGCCTGGAGTTCAACGCTTTTTCAAATGAATTGAAAACAATTGCAGAAGACGATGTTATCGCATTTACAATGAAGAACTCTTTTCTCAGGCAAATAACAAAATCTCCTTTCTGCTATACATAAAGGATTTTTGTTTTCTGTGCTGACCTCAAATTGAACATTTGGATCCTGAATTTTTCATTTCGGTCATTTATTATTAAAACTTTCCCCTCCCCCGCTCAATGACAGGATTCCAATGAGCAATGACAGCTGTGGGACTTACCACTTCCACCACCATCTCTTGTCTCACAAACCTCCGGAAGGGAACCTGGAGCTGTAGAGAGAAAAACATGCATGTAACATCACCGTCTCCTCCCTGAAGTCCGTGTGCAAGATCACCCATACAGCCAGAATTTGTAAGTGAAGTGCTTTCACTACTGCAGTGCTTACTGAGAGCTCTACAGTGCCCAGCAAAAGTATTCACCCCCCCCCCCCCCCCCCCCCGGCATTTTTCGTGTTTTGTTGCCTCACAACCTGGAATTAACATGGATTGTTTGAGTATTCGCATCATCTAATTTACAGAAAATGCCCACAACTTTGAAGAAGTTTTTTTTTTTTTTTTTATTGTGAAGCAAACAACAAATAGGATAAAATAACAGAAGTCAATCTGCATAACTTTTCACCCCCCTAAAGTCACTACTTTGTAGAGCCACCTTTTGCGGCTATCACAGCTCCAAGTCGCTTTGGATAAGTCTCTATGAGCTTGCCACATCTTACCACTGGGATTTTTGCCCATTCCTCCTTGCAAAACTGCTCCAGCTCCTTCAGGTTGGATGGTTTGTGCTTGTGAACAGCAATCTTTAAGTCTGACCATAGCTTTTCTATTGGATTGAGGTCTGGGCTTTGATTAGGCCATTCCAACACCTTTACATGTTTCCCCTTAAACCACTCAAGTGTTGCTTTAGCAGTGTGTTTGGGGTCATTGTCCTGCTGGAAGGTGAACCTCCGTCCTAGCCTCAAATCACACACAGAGTGGTACGGGTTTTGCTCAAGAATATCCCTGTATTTAACACCATCCATCTTTCCCTCAACTCTGACCAGTTTCCCAGTCCCGACTGCTGAAAAACATCCCCACAGCATGATGCTGCCACCACCATGTTTCACTGTGGGGATGGTGTTCTTTGGGTGATGTGATGTGTTGGGTTTGCGCCAGACATAGCGTTTTCTTTGATGGCCAAAAAGTTCAATTTTAGTCTCATCAGACCAGAGCATCTTCCTCCATACATTTTGGGAGTCTCCCACATGCCTTTTCGCAAACTCAAAACGTGCCATTTTGTTTTTTGCTGAAAGTAATGTCTTTCTTCTGGCCACTCTGCCATAAAGCCCAACTCTATGGAGCGTACGGCTTATTGTCATCCTATGTACAGATACTCCAGTCTCTGCTGTGGAACTCTGCAGCTCCTCCAGGGTTACCTTAGGTCTCTGTGCTTCCTCTCTGATTAATGCCCTCCTTGCCTGGTCCGTGAGTTTTGGTGTGACAGCGCTACAGATGTGCTTTTCCTTTTGTTCCGAATTGAAATTCGAACAACATTTTCAACAGTAACAAATTTCAATTAATCCAAAATAAAATAGTAACAAAATAAACGAAAATTGTTTGTTTCATACGGATGTTTGAAGCATCCGAATGATTCAAATTCATTCAATAATATCTGGTTGTTAAGGAAAGGGGCAGCCTTCCGGCCGCCGCGTCCTTAACAACCATGACTCATCTGCTGTCAGCGGGATTTCCTAAACAAACAATTGTCAGCATTAAGTTTGTCTAGTATAGAATTATGTCTGGTATAGAATTTAAGGGGAACCGCATGCTAAAAAAAAAAAAAAAAAAAAAAAAAAAAAAAAAAAGTATGGTGTGGGGTTCCCCCAAAATCCATACCGGACCCTTATCCAAACCTGGAGCCCGGCAGGTCAGGAAAAGGGGATGGGGGGGGGGGGGACACGAGTGAGCACCCACCCCCCACCTCCTGAACCATACCAGGCCACATACCCACAACATGGGGGAGGTGCATTTGGGCAGGTGGGGCTCCCCCCCATGTTGATGAGGACAAGGGCCTCTTCCTCACAACCCTTGGTGGTGGTTGTGGGGGTCTGCAGTCGGGGGGCTTATCAGACTCTGGAAGCCCACTTTAACAAAGCAGCCCCCAGATCCCGCCTCCCCCATGTGAATGAGTATGGGGTACATTATACCCCTATTCAATCACCAAAAAAGTGTCAAAAATAAATAAAAACAGTCCTTTATTAAACAAAAACCCCAAAACAACAAAAAAATAAACAATGTCTCCCCGACAGTGACCTTAAAAAGAAAAGAAAGCTCCGCATCTGTCGCTTGCCTCCCGATGTCTGACATCTCCGGTTCCTGCTAAGGTTAAATAAGGGGGGGGGGGTGCACCGGCGCTCCTTTGCTCATTTACCGTTGGCAGAGCTGACAGGTGCCTAGCGACGCTAAATAAAGCAGCCATATTCTTTTTGGACATTTTGACAGTCGGCCCTGTTGGCTGTCAAAATACAATAGCCTCAGCAGAAGATTTGTCCATCCATGCTGTATAGCATGGAAGGAGGAATCTTTTTTTTTTTTTTCATGTGGCCCACACACAAAATCTAAGTGTATGGCCAGCTTTAGGGGCATCAAGCACCTATACATCTTAACAATACACACAGAAAATGTGTTGCTGCAGAGCCAATCGATGTGCAGTAAAAAGACAGCCCACCATCAATGCAGTAAACCAGCTTAGTGGTATGAAGAGATAGTTCTATATTTGTGGTCAAAAGCCACAGGTCATGCTACTGCCTGGTATAGAGGTTTATAGTATTAAAGATTACATACATCCTCCATGCCCTCAATGTGGGATTCAATCTCTTGCAGGATTCGGGTATCTCTCTCCGCCTCCTCGGCACTCCTCATCCCCTTGTTTATCCTTTCCGCCAGCCGCTTGATGTTACGCTGGGCATCCAGCAGGCAGGGGTAGTCTGGGTGGTCCTCGGGGGTGTGTTTGAGCAGATCCTGTAGGCAGAGTATAGAGGAGAGTCAGCACATAACATACACATCAGTATGTAACTTATACACAACAAGATGCCAGAGCCAGCCCAAGGGGAATGCCAATAAGGCTGTTAGATTAGATCTTAAAGAAAAAAAAAAAAAAAAACACAGCTGTGTTCACCACTGTGGGCTTCAGCTGCTATTTATGCTACAAATAATTATAATAAAAATTAACGAGCTAGTGACATTATGATGCATTTGATAATTCACACGCTCAATACTTCATTGGTATGAACTCTGTCTTTGTTTTATTTTACATCCAATCCACGGCATGACCACAATTTGCTGGTATACTTTATTTTTTTATCTTAAATTTTTTTTTCTTTCTTCTTTTTTTTTTTTACTATTGTCTCTGGTTGGTTACATATACTTCTTGAAAATAAATACAATTTGGGAAAGACAACCTTCTAGCCATTAACACAGAAGTTACAGAAAATCCTGTGGTTATGTGAGTGCAGGGCTATTCTTTCTCGGGACGTGGATGCACAGGTGTAGCATGCATGGGGTGCTGGCAGTGGCGTCGCTAGGGGGGTGGCTTTTGGAGCTATAGCCCCGAATCTGGGGCCCATAGCCCTGAGTCTCTACAGGGGTCCCCAAGGGGAGGGGAGGCTCTCTGGGGACCCTGATTTAAGGGGGAGGCTCTCTGGGGATCCTAATGTAAGGGGTGCTCTCTGAGAACCCTGATGTAATTGGGGGACTCTCTGGGGACCCTGATGCAAGGGGGAGGCTCCCTGGAGACCCTGATGCAAGGGGGGGGGCTCTCTGGGGACCCTGATGTAATAGGGGGCTCTCTGGGGACCCTGATGTAAGAGGGGGGCTTCTCTGGGGACCCTGATGTAAGTGGGGGGCTCTCTGCGGATACACACACACACACACGTATATTACTGTATATACATGTGTATGCTCGCCAAAGCGTATGACTTTCTTTACTATGCTGCTATGGGCTCTAGCCCTAGATCTTTTGTAGACCTAGCAACACCCCTGGGAGCTGGAATCCCATTGTGGTCGACTGGGGCACGTGGCGGTATGGACACAGCCTCTGTGTCCCAAAATGAAATACGGGTACTGGTCCCCGAATGCACACAGGATGAGTTCAAGGACCCACATCGCATGTCATATTGGGACACGACGGCTGTGTCTGTGCAGCCACGTGTCCCTATAGACAACAATGGGACACCAGCATGGGAATTACACACAACAACTGTGCATCCTCGTGCCAGTAACAGATTGGCCCAGCATGGGGGCACCCAGCTAATCACCTCGTAGGCCTAACATCTGTCCTATCATGATGTTTTGGATAACCAGTTATGCACTGTACAGAAATAACGATTGCACTTTGTAACGTCTTTCTATAATATAAATTTATACCTGTAATGCATGTTTATCTTTCCTGAAAATAAAGTAAAATGCAACTAAAAAAAAAAAAAAAAAAAAAAAGAGCTGGCTAGATATTTAGCAGAAAGGTGAGGGCATCTTCATAAAAACTGAATGTCTTTTAGATTTTTTTTTTCCTTTTTCTCACCAAGAAAAAAGGACCTGTGTGAAGCAGCTCCATTGCCAGCCGGGCACACTCGCATTTTATGCGAACTGGATGCGGAGAAACCCGCATCCAATTTGCATATATGTGAACCCGTCCTCAGAGATCAAGTTATAGAAACAATGTGGTTCCATCTAATACAGATAATAGAAGGTAAAGCTATGCTGTGCATATGCAGTGAAGTGTACACTCCCAGCACCTGTTAAATGCGCAGAATAGAGCCGGGTGCTGAGATACTACCATATTAGGAGGTAAATCTGCCATAATTATGGGAAATACTCCAGGGACCCGTCCGGCTTTTGACTCACTTCAAAGTGTATCTAGAGGCTTTTTTTTAATTTTTTTTTTTTGATAGGGGAGAAATGGATAAAAATCCTGCTCCTCTTTTTATAGTTATATATAGGTATATAAGCAAATGTCGCTGACTTGATTGGAATGAATAATATAATTGGATATAAATGTTTTAAAACCCTTAGGAGTGTAATTTGCAATTATACATGTACATTGGCTACCCATATTTGCTCATTACATATGCAAGGTCTACTTCCTACATTTTTAACTATTCAATACTGGGCACTTTCACCCCCACCCCCAGGCCAATTTTCAACTTTCAGCGCTGTCGCACTTTGAATGACAATTGCGCGGTCATGCTACACCGTACCCAGACTAAATTTTTTATCATTTTGTTCACACAACCAGAGCTTTCTTTTGGTCATATTTAATCACCACTGGGTTTCCTACTTTTTGCTAAATAACTAAAAAAGTATATTTTTTTTAAAAAGGCGTTTCTTCGTTTTTGCTATAACAACATTTTGCAAATAATCTTTCTTCATAAAGTTTAGATCAAAGTGTATTCTACTACATTTCTTTGGTGAAAATAACCCAAATCAGTGTATATTATTTAGTCTGTAGGAAGGTTATAGAATCCACAAACTATGGTATATTATATATATATATATATATATATATATATATATATATATATATAAAAAAAAAAAAAATATATATATATATATATATATATATATATATATATATATATATATATATATATATATATATATATATATATATATATATATATATATATATATATATATTTTAATATATTATATTATATATACATACAGTGAAACCTTGGATTACGAGCCTGATCCATTCCAGGAGAATGCTTGTAATCCAAAGCACTCGCATATCAAAGCAAGTTTCCCCATAGAAGTCAATGGAAACAAAGATAATTTGTTCCGCATTGACTTTTGTTGCATGCAATACCTTATGTGGCCAGAGGTGGGGGGGGGGCGCCGGAGAGCCTCGGAAATACTCAGACACAGCTCGGCTGAACTCAGAAACCCTAGGAAAGGCTCGGGAACAGAGTATTTCCGAGTGATTCTGAACGGCTTTGAACCGTTCCGAGTGTCACCGGCGCCCCCGCACCTCTGGCCAAATGTGGTATTGCACACCACATTAGCTTGAATCCTGCTCGTTTTGTGAGACAACACTCGTAAACCGAGTCAGGATTTAAAAAAAAAAGTTGTTCATCTTTCAAAACGCTCATTAACCAAGGTTCCACTGTATAAATATATATATATATGAAAATTGATCAATCCAGGTGTACTGATATCTGATCTCATTTCTTGAGGCCCGAAAATGCTAGGACAGTACAAATACCCCGAAAATGACCCCCTTTTGGAAAGTAGACAGTCCAAGGTATTTAGTAAGAGCCATGGCCATACATATAGATCCTCATTACAAAGGTAGGCCCTGCTTCCTACATATTTCTGCATTACAAATCAAGGCTCGGCTTCCTATGTATTTTCTCTTTTACATATGCAGGGTCTGCTTCCCACATATTTCGTCACTGCATATGCAAGCTCTGCTTTCTGCATATTTGCTCATTAAATATTTGGTCTCTGCTTCCAACTTATTTCCTCATTACCTATGCAGACTCTACTCCTTTCATATAGCCTTGATTTCATATGCAGGCTCTTCTTTCTACATATTTCCTCATTACATAGGCAGCTACTGCTTCATACATATTGGCTTCATTACATGTACAGGCTTTGCTTCCTGTATATTTCCTTAATACATACAGTATGCAAGCACTGCTTTCTACATATTTCCTCTTTATCTATACAGTCCTCATTTCCTGCATATTTCCTCTATATATATATATATATATATATATATATATATATATATATATATATATATATATATATATATATATATATATATATATATATATACATACACACACAGGCCTGTTTCCCACATAGTAGTTCTGCCCCTTTCTATTGTTGCAAGTCCTTAAAGTGGTTGTAAAGGCTCAAGGTTTTTTTTTTCACCATAATGCGTTCTATGCATGAAGTTAAACCCCCCCCCCCCCGAGCCACATCTCGATCCAGCGATGTGCACCCAGTTCTCTTTATCCTCATTGGCTGAGACAGCAACAGGTGCCATTGACTCCTGCTACTGTCAATCACAGCCAGTGAGCCAATCAGAGAGAGAGGGTGGCGCTGAGCCATGCTCTGTGTGTAAATAGACACACGGAGCAGCGTCTCAGACGCGAGCCTGCACGGGTGCCCCCCATATCAACTGCTTGCTATGAGGGAACTCAACAGGAAGAAGGGGCCAGGAGCGCCAGCGGGGGGACCCGAGAAGAGGAGGATTGGGGATTCCCTGTGCAAAACCACCGCACAGAGCATAGAAGTATAACATGTTTGTTATTTTTTTTTTCTTCTGCCTTTAATATCACTTAAAAGAAAACAAATAGATTCCCTACAAGAGTTAGGACATGTTCACCCTGCACATCATCTATTTGGCTCTGTATTTTCAATATACTCACAGACAACCAAAACACATTGCTTTTAACAGGGCCCATTCACATCAACGTTCTACCTGGCAGTGCATTGCAGTTCAAGGCCTCCAAGATGCATTTTGCCATTCAAGTCAGTTGAATTAGATCCTTTTAAGAATGCACAAAAAACAAAACTTCAATGGCAGCTCCTATCATTACTCAAAAACCTTTTAGCCATTAAAAGATGTAAGCAGCATTTTCACGTCAGGCCAGTGGGTGGCGCCACCCCCTCTCCACATTAAAAAAAAAGGTCATCACTTTATGTTCTGCAGTGGTTTAAAGCAAATAATAATCATGGAAATGGGCAGTTTTTTTTTCTGTCTGTGACCCCACTGAGGGCTTCACTTTATGTCCATGTCACACCTGTACAAAAAAAAAAAAAAAAAAAAATGGGGGGAGCACCTGCCACTGGGACAGGAATAAAACATTGTTCAAACCCAGGATCTCCCAACCTTTTTACCTCTGGAGGAACCCTTTAAATAATTTTCAGATCTCAGGGAACCCTTGCTACAAATAATTCCCCTGGGGTTAATGAGAATAAAGCCCCATACATTGGTGGTTAGTGGAAACATACCCATTTACAGTGGTGGTCAGAATGCCACCCTTACAGACTGTTAAAAAGATCATTGGGTTTATGCTGCTGGCTCTGTAAGGTGGGGGTGACCCCAGAGCTATACAACCACAATCACATGGAAGGTCATAAAAGCCACAAACCAAGGAACTCCTAGCAACCTCTTGAGGAACCCTAAAGTCCCACGGAACCCTGGCTGAGAATGACTGTCCTAGCCCTTCGTCATTCTACTAAAAATGTGTTCTTATTTTTGTCTGTGTCTCTATTGGGGAGGTCTCATTACGTCCTGTTACTGGCGGGAAATCCCTCTAATATGTACACAAACAATAAAAACAGAGGCTCTAACCCTTCCTTATTCATCCCACAGTGGAAAGTTGGCAGCTTTCCATTAGGCTGATGAGATTGCTGTACTCTATTGTGAAATGCCACAAAGGGGCTTCCCAAATGTTCAGAGCTTGGCCTTCTGACAATGGAAGGTATGCACAGGCACTTTTCTGGGTAAATAGTAGGTTCCATGGCATTTCAGTACCAGGTCATGTGACCAGAAGCCAGTGGGATCCATGGTACTTTTGGTTCTATGTCCCTGGTGCCCAACGTGCTGCCCTTTGGTATGTGATGTGTGACCCTCGGACCTCATCAGTTTTCAGTGGGAACATTGATTAGGGTTCATGTTCCCGGTTTCCATTTGTCTTCTGCAGCATATCCTCAGCCAACCACGTATCCGGTCCACACTCTCTGACCATCATTTCTTCTATTAGGTCGGCAGTTTCTGACAGTACTCTCAAGCATTACATACTGAACATTATGTGCTGACCTTTGGTGATGTCAGGGGCTGCATTTGAGGCAACCTTTAGCTCATCGGTTGACAACCAGCGATCTATGTCATGTGTCCAAAAGTCAGTACCTTAGATCATGTGACCTGCAGAATCCGTCCACTGAGAGCACAAACATCAATAAAAAGTCCACTTTCCATGATTGAGGTTTAATCTACCAATATGTTGTCTTTCCCGTTTTCTCCTTTGCCCTCATCAACTTGCTAATTACATTTTTTATTTAATAACGTCTTTCCACTTTCATACCAAACCTGATTTTAGACCCAGTGATATCATCGTCAGCTCTATGTGCTTCTCTATGCAATGCGGGTAGATTATGGCTGGTGGGAGGGGTCGGCAGAGTGCTGTACATAGCTTCCTGAAAACATCTCTGCCTCAGTACTCCTCTCAAGCAGTGGGATGGCTATTGGGAGGAATTACCAAAATATCAAAATGCCTTTTGCGGGGGATGCAGATCGCACCAAGTAACACCTACATGGGATACTGAGCCTCCATGATTGAAAGAACTTAAAGCGGAGCTCCAGCCCCCCACCAAAAATTAAAAGTCAGCAGCTACGAATACTATAGCTGATGACTTTAGAGCACTTACCTGTCCAGGGATCCCCCGGTGTCCTCACCCAAGCTAATTCTTGAATCCACTCTCGGGTGCTGGCGCTGCCATCTTGGGTAAGGGAAACCGCCAGTGAAGCCTTGCGGCTTTACAGCCGGTGTCCAATCACGCTGCACTTTCTCAATGGGCCGGCTGCGGCGAGGGCCGAACTTCCGGCTGAGTTTGCTGCGGCGAACTAGGCAGGGCGTGGGAGCCGGTACCTGTCAAAACCAGGTACCCGCCCCCCCCCCCTTCCTCCCACAAGGTGCCAAATGTGGCACTAGAGGGGGGAGGAGGCAGATAAGTGAAGCTTCCCATTTTGGGTGGAGCTCCGCTTTAAATTAGTTGTAAAGGCGGAAGTTTTTTGTCTTCATGCATTCTATGCATGAAGGTACAAAAAAAAAACCTTATGTGTGCAGCAGCTCCCCCCACAGCAACCCCCCCCCCCCTAAAACTTACCTGAACCCTATCTCGATCCAGTGATGTGCATGAGAGCCTAAGCTCTCCTAGGTCTCTTCCTCCTCATTGGCTGAGGCAGCAGCAGTAGCCATTGGCTCCCGCTACTGTCAATCACAGCCAGTGAGGCGAGGAGGAGGGAGCAGGAGTGGAGCCAAGACGCACTCTGTGTGTGAATGGACACACAGAGCAGAGGCTCTGGAGTGAGCCTGCTCAGGTGATCCTATAGCAAGCTGCTTGCTATGGTGGCACGTGGGAGGAGGGAGGGACCAGGAGCGCCAACGGGGGACTCAAGAAGAGGAGAATCGGGGCTGCTCTCTGCAAAACCACTACACAGAGCAGGCAAGCATAACATGTTTGTCATTTAAAGGTTTTTTTTTTTTTTTTTTTTATGTAACTTTAACTTCAATGAATGAAAGGTAAGGGTCACAGACAGTAAGGTTGGGGAGGAGGGATCCAGATGAGGAGGGATCCAGATGATGTTTGGCATTCTCCAGCCAGGAAATGAGGCAGGCTCTATCTCACTAGCTGCAACTTGTAATGCACACTGCGAGAAGCTGAAAGTGTGCAGGAAAAAAAAAAAAAAAAAAGAGTAAGAATTTCTGTACAGGAGAGGAGGAGCTGAAGGTATGGCCGGAGTTCAGCTTTAGTGACGTATGACTACAGAGCTGCATTCACTTGTCTTTTATATCTGCCTGGAGATCACTTTGAACACCTAAACTATTGAAGCTTAACTCACAGTACAATTTACTCCGATAACCCATAGTAAACGTAACCATTAATGTGGTAGTAAACCCACGTTTTCATCTTTTACCTACAGGTAAGCCTCTAATGAGGCTTACCTGTAGGTACAGTGAATATCAATGCGATTAAACTTGCACTGTTTAGGAGATATTCACACTGCATGCAGCCAGTGACATCACTAGCACATCCGCTCATGGTGTGCCGGACCTTCAGAGTCCCTGCTGTAAACAGCAGCATGCGTGGTAGTGACGTCATCGCGCCCCCAGGCACTCATGTAGCCAGAGGCCACGAACCCGGAAGGAAGCCCGGGTGAAGATCTCAGCGGTGACAGCGTGACGCTGGAGGGCTTCATTTTTCAGATAAGTCTCTTATAATGTGCTAGTATGCGATGCATACTAGCACATTATGACATTGCCTTGCAGGGGATTTTTTTTTCTTTAACTGCGGTTTACTACTGCTTTAAGTTAAAAACTATAATAGGACAACAGGAAATTATCCGAGATACATCACCAGCGTACAGAGAAAAAAAACTTCCCAATCCATTTTTATCTCAGTCTGTTTATTGCTCATAAAGAGCCCCTTTGGGAAAATAAACCGCAGAGTATTTAAGGAATAACATCGCTCTTCAAAAGGCCTCCGAGGAAGCCGAGACTAAAAGAGGAAGTACTGAGGAACAATAAATTAGTCTCAAACATACAGCCAGATTTTCCAAGTCAAAAGACCGCAAGCTCATCAGCGCCAGCGTTG